>NC_080378.1:35376000-35449459 GCF_014773155.1 Arachis stenosperma
TCAATCATCACCTTCATCAAGTTGAAGACAAGTGATATCTTGGACAAAGAACAAGTGGAATTGAATGGAAGAACAATAGTAATTGCATTAATACTCGAGGTACAGCAGAGCTCCACACCTTAATCTATGGTGTGTAGAAACTCCACCGTTGAAAATACATAAGAACAGGTCTAGGCATGGCCGAATGACCACCTCCCAAAGGTCTAAGATAGCATAAAACGAAGATAGCTACCAAAGTCTCTCTAAATACAATAGTAAAGGTCCCTACTTATAGAAAACTAGTACATAGATGAGTAAATGACATAAAAATCCACTTCCGGGCCCACTTGGTGTGTGCTTGGGCTGAGCAATGAAGCTTTTTCGTGTAGAGACTCTCCTTGGAGTTAACGCCAGCTTTCGTGCCAGTTTGGGCGTTTAACTCCCAATTAGGTGCCAGTTCCGGCGTTTAACGCTGGAATTTCTTGAGGTGACTTTGAACGCCGGTTTGGGCCATCAAATCTTGGGCAAAGTATGGACTATTATATATTTCTGGAAAGCCCAGGATGTCTACTTTCCAACGCCGTTGAGAGCGCGCCAATTGGGCTTCTGTAGCTCCAGAAATCCACTTCGAGTGCAGGGAGGTCAGAATCCAACAGCATCTGCAGTCCTTTTGAGTCTCTGGATCATATTTTGCTCAGGTCCCTCAATTTCAGCCAGAAAATACCTGAAATCACAGAAAACACACAACTCATAGTAAAGTCCAGAAAAGTGAATTTTTAACTAAAACTAATAAAAATATACTAAAAACTAACTAAAAGATACTAAAAACATACTAAAAACAATGCCAAAAAGCATACAAATTATCCGCTCATCAGTGGTTAAAGTCGTGATCCAAAGCAAAAGAGTGTGCTTAAGAGCTCTGGACACCTCTAACTGGGGACTCTAGTAAAGCTGAGTCACAATCTGAAAAGGTTCACCCAGTCATGTGTCTGTGGCATTTATGTATCCGGTGGTAATACTGGAAAACAAAATGCTTAGGGCCACGGCCAAGACTCATAAGTAGCTGTGTTCAAGAATCAACATGCTTAACTAGGAAAGTCAATAACACTATCCAAAATTCTAAGTTCCCAGAGACGCCAATCACTCTGAACTTCAAAGGAAAAAGTGAGATGCCAAAACTGTTCAGAAGCAAAAAGCTACAAGTCCCGCTCATCTAATTAAATTAATATTCATTGATGTTTTGGAATTTATAGTATATTCTCTTCTTTTTATCCTATTTGATTTTCAGTTGCTTGGGGACAAGCAACAATTTAAGTTTGGTGTTGTGATGAGCGGATAATTTATACGCTTTTTGGCATTGTTTTTAGGTAGTTTTTAGTAAGTTCAAGCTACTTTTAGGGATGTTTTCATTAGTTTTTATGTTAAATTCACATTTCTGGACTTTACTATGAGTTTGTGTGTTTTTCTGTGATTTCAGGTAATTTCTGACTGAAATTGAGGGATTTGAGCAAAACTCTGAAAAAGGCTGACAAAAGGACTGCTGATGCTGTTGGATTCTGACCTCCCTACACTCAAAATGGATTTTCTGGAGCTACAGAACCCCAATTGGCGCGCTCTCAATGGCGTTGGAAAGTAGACATCCAGGGCTTTCCAGCAATATATAATAGTCTATACTTTATTCGGAAATTGACGACGTAACTTGGCGTTGAACGCCAAGTTCATACTGCTGTCTGGAGTTAAACGCCAGAAAAATGTCATGATCCGGAGTTGAACGCCCAAAACACGTCATAACTCGGAGTGTAACTCCAAGAGATGCCTCAGCTCGTGGATTGATCAAGCTCAGCCCAAGCATACACCAAGTGGGTCCCGGAAGTGGATTTATTCATCAATCACTTACTCATGTAAACCCTAGGAGCTAGTTTATTATATATAGGACCTCTTACTATTGTATTAGACATCTTTGGTCTCAGTTTTGTTTTATTCTTCATCCTAAGAGGCTATTGATCACATTTAGGGGGCTGGCCACTCGGCCATGCCTGAACCTTTTACTTATGTATTTTCAACGGTGGAGTTTCTGCACACCATAGATTAAGGGTGTGGAGCTCTGCTGTACCCCAAGTATTAATGCAATTACTATTACTTTTTATTCAATTCTCTTTTATTCTTATTCCAAGATATTCATTCGCACCCAAGAACATGATGAATGTGATTATTAGATAACCCTCATTATCATTCTCACTTATGAACGCTCGTGATTGACAACCACTTCCGTTCTACATGCAACAAAGCTTGAATGTGTATCTCTTAGATTCCCCAACAGAATCTTCGTGGTATAAGTTAGATAGATGGCGGCATTCATGAGGATCCGGAAAGTCTAAACCTTGTCTATGGTATTCCGAGTAGGATTCTAGGATTGAATGACTGTGACGAGCTTCAAACTCCTGAAGGCTAGGCGTGATGACAAGCGCAAAAGAATCAATGGATTCTATTCCAACCTGATTGAGAACCGACAGATGATTAGCCATGCGAGTGACAGCCGCAGAGGACCATTTTCACTGAGAGGATGGGATGTAACCACTGACAACGGTGATGCCCTACATACATCTTGCCATGGAAAGGAGTAAGAAGAATTGAGTTGAAGCAGTAGGGGAGCAGGCATCCTTGAGCCATACAGTATCTCCATTCGCTTATCTAAAATTCCCACCAATGAATCTGCATAAGTATTCTATCCCTTTTATTATCTCATCTATTTTCTTATTATTAATTTCCGAAACCATAAACAATTTTTATCTGCCTAACTGAGATTTACAAGGTAACCATAGCTTGCTTCATACCAACAATCTCTGTGGGATCGACCCTTACTCACGTAAGGTTTATTACTTGGACGACCCAGTACACTTGCTGGTTAGTTGAACGGAGTTGTGAATTCAACTAGTGCCACAATAATAATTTCATACAAGTACAAAGAATAGTGATCACAATTTCGTCCACCAAGATGAAACGCCAAAAGCTCTCCCCTCAAGTGGAGGGAGCATCCACTTCTCAAAATCAAGGTTGTTGAGTCCTAACTCTGTGATAACCTCTATCATTAGGAGCCTATTTAAATTTTTTGTTTTCTATTACTATTAGTCTTATCTTATATCTATTTTTGAGTCTTGTTCTTAATTCATGATTAATAAAATTTAAATTTCATGTCTTAAAGCTATGAATGTCCTATGAATCCATCACCTCTCTTAAATGAAAAATGCTTTAATCACAAAAGAACAAGAAGTACAGGATTTCGAATTCATCTCTGAAACTAGTTGAATTAGTTTGATGTGGTGACAATACTTTTTGTTTTCTGAATGAATGCTTGAACAGTGCATATGTCTTTTGAATTTGTTGTTTTAAGAATGTTAAAATTGTTGGCTCTTGAAAGAATGATGGAAAGGGAGAACTGTTATTGAGGATCTGAAAAATCATCAAATTGATTCTTGAAGCAAGAAAAAGCAGTGAATTAAAAAAAACGAAAAAAAGAAGAAGAAAAGAAAGAGAAAAAGAAAAAGAAAGAAATAAAGTTGTGATCCAAGAAAAAAAGAGTGTGCTTAAGAACCCTGGACACCTTTAATTGGGGACTCTAGCAAAGCTGAGTCACAATCTGAAAAGGTTCACCCAAATATGTGTCTGTGGCATGTATGTATCCGGTGGTAATACTGGAAGACAGAGTGCTTTGGGCCACAGCCAAGACTCATAAAATAGCTATGTTCAAGAATCATCATACTTAACTAGGAGAATCAATAACACTATCTGAGTTCTGAGTTCCTATGGATGCCAATCATTCTGAACTTCAAAGGATAAAGCGAGATGCCAAAACTGTTCGGAAGCAAAAAGCTACTAGTCCCGCTCATCTAATTGGAGCTAAGTTTCTTTGATATTTTGGAGTCTATAGTATATTCTCTTCTTTTTATTCTATTTTTATTTTCAGTTGCTTGGGGACAAGCAACAATTTAAGTTTGGTGTTGTGATGAGCGGATAATTTATACGCTTTTTGGCATTATTTTCAGTGTGTTTTTAGTATATTTTAGTTAGTTTTTATTACATTTTTATTAGTTTTTAGTTAAAATTCACTTTTATGAGCTTTACTATGAGTTTGTGTGTTTTTCTGTGATTTCAAGTATTTTCTGGCTGAAATTGAGGGATCTGAGCAAAAATCTGATTCAGAGGCTAAAAAGACTGCAGATGCTGTTAGATTCTGACCTCCCTGCACTCGAAGGGGATTTTCTAGAGCTACAGAAGCCCAATTGGCGCGCTCTCAACGGCGTTGGAAAGTAGACATCCTGGGCTTTCCATTAATATATAATAGTCCATACTTTGCCTGAGATTTGATGGCCCAAACTGGCGTTGCAAATCAGCTTCAGAATTCCCAGCGTTTAACGCTGGAACTGGCATAAAAATTGGAGTTAAACGCCCAAACTGGCACAAAAACTGGCGTTTAACTCCAAGAAGAGTCTCTACATGAAAATGCTTCAATGCTCAGCCCAAGCACACACCAAGTGGGCCCGGAAATGGATTTTTCTGTCATTTACTCATTTCTGTAAACCCTAGGTTACTAGTTCACTATTAATAGGATCTTTTGACATTGTATCTAGAACTCATGACACATTACACGTTTCTCATTGTATCTTCTACAGCATGAGTCTCTAAACCCCATGGTTGGGGGTGAGGAGCTCTGCTGTGTCTTGATGGATTAATGAAATTACTATTGTTTTTCATTCAATCATGCTTGCTTCCATTCTAAGATATCACTTGTTCTTAAACCTGATGAATGTGATGATCCGTGACACTCATCATCATTCTCAACTATGAACGTGTGCCTGACAACCACCTCCGTTCTACCTTAGATTGAGTAGATATCTCTTGGATTCCTTAATCAGAATCTTCGTGGTATAAGCTAGAATTGATGGCGGCATTCAAGAGAATCCGGAAGGTCTAAACCTTGTCTGTGGTATTCTGAGTAGGATTCAATGATTGAATGACTGTGACGAGCTTCAAACTCCTGAAGGCTGGGCGTTAGTGACAGACACAAAAGAATCACTGGATTCTATTCCAACCTAATTGAGAACCGACAGATGATTAGCCGTGCTGTGACAGAGTGCGTTGAACATTTTCACTGAGAGGATGGGAGGTAGCCATTGACAACGGTGAAACCCTACATACAGCTTGCCATGGAAGGAGCCTTGCGTGTTTGAAGAAGAAGACAGTAGGAAAGCAGAGGTTCAGAAGACAGAGCATTTCCAAAACCTCAACCTATTCCCCATTACTGCAAAACAAGTACTTATTTCATGTTCTTTTGCTTTTTACAATCAACCCTGATAATTATTGATATCCTGACTAAGAGTTACAAGATAACCATAGCTTGCTTCAAGCCGACAATCTCCGTGGGATCGACCCTTACTCACGTAAGGTATTACTTGGACGACCCAGTGCACTTGCTGGTTAGTTGTGCGGGATTGCAAAAGTGTGATTGCAATTTCGTGCACCAATGGCTCAGAGAGAAAACAAGGATTCTGTAAAACTGTAAAGTGCCGAATAAGGTAAGAGAAGAGAAGAGAGGAGTGGTGGACGAAATTGTGATCCATGTTCTAACTATTTTGAGATGAAGGCTTCTAATGGCACTGGTTAAATTCACAACTCCGTTCAACTAACCAGCAAGTGTACTGGGTCGTCCAAGTAATAAACCTTACGTGAGTAAGGGTCGATCCCACAGAGATTGTTGGTATGAAGCAAGCTATGGTCACCTTGTAGATCTCAGTCAGGCGGATTAAACATGATACTTGATTAGATTCAAATAATAAAATAGAAATAATAAAAGGGATAGAATACTTATGTAGATTCATTGGTAGGAATTTCAGATAAGCATATGGAGATGCTGTATGGCTCAAGGACGCCTGCTTTCCCACTGCTTCTACTCAATCCTTCTTACTCCTTTCCATGGCAAGCTTTGTTTAGGGGTTCACCATCAGCGGTGGCTACTTTCAATCCTCTCGGGAAAATGATCCTATGCGGCTGTCACTCGCACGGCTAATCGTCTGGAGGCATCACCCATGGTTGATGGCTACATCCCATCCTTGCAGTGAAAACTAATGCTCACGCACTCTGTCACAGTACGGCTAATCACTGGTTGGTTCCCACGCCTACTGGAATAGAATCCCTTGATTCTTTTGCGTCTGTCACTAACGCCCAGCACTTGCAAGTTTGAAGCACGTCACAGTCATTCATTACTGAAATCCTACTCGGAATACCACAGACAAGGTTAGACTTTCCGGATTCCCAGGATCCTACTCGGAATACCACAGACAAGGTGAGACTTTCCGGATCCTCATAAATGCCGCCATCTATCTAGCTTATACCACGAAGATTCTGTTGGGGAATCTAAGAGATACACATTCAAGCTCTGTTGCATGTAGAACGGAAGTGGTTGTCAATCACGCGCGTTCATAAGTGAGAATGATAATGAGGGTTATCTAACTCATCACATTCATCATGTTCTTGGGTGCGAATGAATATCTTGGAATAAGAATAAAAGAGGAATTGGATAGAAGAAAGTAGAATTTCATTAATACTTGAGGTACAGCAGAGCTCCACACCCTTAATCTATGGTGTGCAGAAACTCCACCGTTGAAAATACATAAGAAAAAGGTTCAGGCATGGCCGAATGGCCAGCCCTCTCCATGATCAAGTGACCGAATATTCCAAGAGATTAAACTGTCAAAAGATGTCTAATACAATAGATAAATGTCCTATATATACTAGACTAGCTACTAGGGTTTACATGAGTAAGTAATTGATGCATAAATCCACTTCCGGGGCCCACTTGGTGTGTGCTTGGGCTGAGCTTGATCTATCCACGAGCTGAGGCTTCTCTTGGAGTTGAACTTCGAGTTATGACGTGTTTTGGGCGTTTAACTCCAGATCATGACGTTTTTCTGGCGTTTAACTCCAGACAGCAGCATGTACTTGGCGTTCAACGCCAAGTTACATCGTCATTCTTCGAATAAAGTATGGACTATTATATATTGCTGGAAAGCCCTAGATGTCTACTTTCCAACGCCGTTGAGAGCGCGCCAATTGGAGTTCTGTAGCTCCAGAAAATCCATTTCGAGTGCAGGGAGGTCAGAATCCAACAGCATCAGCAGTCCTTTTGTCAGCCTTTTTCAGAGTTTTGCTCAAATCCCTCAATTTCAGTCAGAATTTACCTGAAATCATAGAAAAACACACAATCTCATAGTAAAGTCCAGAAATGTGAATTTAACATAAAAACTAAGGAAAATATCCCTAAAAGTAGCTTGAACTTGCTAAAAACTACTTAAAAACAATGCCAAAAAGCGTATAAATTATCCGCTCATCACAACACCAAACTTAAATTGTTGCTTGTCCCCAAGCAACTGAAAATCAAATAGGATAAAAAGAAGAGAATATACTATAAATTCCAGAATATCAATGAATATTAATTATAATTAGATGAGCGGGACTTGTAGCTTTTTGCTTCTGAACAGTTTTGGCATCTCACTTTTTCCTTTGAAGTTTATGAATGATTGGCTTCTCTAGGAACTTAGAATTTCGGATAGTGTTATTGACTTTCCTAGTTGAGCATGTTGATTCTTGAACACAGCTACTTATGAGTCTTGGCCGTGGCCCTAAGCACTTTGTTTTCCAGTATTACCACCAGATACATAAATGCCACAGACACATAACTGGGTGAACCTTTTCAGATTGTGACTCAGCTTTGCTAAAGTCCCCAGTTAGTGGTGTCCAGAGCTCTTAAGCACACTCTTTTGCTTTGGATCACGACTTTAACCACTTAGTCTCAAGCTTTTCACTTGGACCTTCATGACACAAGCACATGGTTAGGGACAGCTTGATTTAGCCGCTTAGGCCTGGATTTTATTTCCTTGGGCCCTCCTATCCATTGATGCTCAAAGCCTTGGATCCTTTTTACCCTTGCCTTTTGGTTTTAAGGGCTATTGGCTTTTTCTACTGCTCCTTCTTTTTCTATATACTCTTTTTAGCCATTTTTTTTTTCACTGCTTTTTCTTGCTTCAAGAATGAATTTCATGATTTTTCAGATCATCAATAACATTTCTCTTTGTTCATCATTCTTTCAAGAGCCAATAATTTTAACACTCATAAACAACAATATCAAAAGACATATGCACTGTTCAATCATTCATTCAGAAAACAAAAAGTATTGTCACCACATCAATATAATTAAATTAAATTCAATAATAAATTCGAAATTTATGTACTTCTTGTTCTTTTGAATTAAAACATTTTTCATTTAAGAGAGGTGAAGGACTAATGGATTTTATTCATAGCTTTAAGGCATGGTTACATACTAATGATCATGAAATAAAGACACAAAACATAGATAAACACAATAATTAAAAACCGAAAAGCAGAAAGAAATAAAGAACAAGGAATGAATCCACCTTTAGTGGCGTCTTCTTCTTGAAGGACCAATGATGTTCTTAAGCTCTTCTATGTCCCTTCCTTGCCTTTGTTGCTCCTCCCTCATTGCTCTTTGATCTTCTCTTATTTCTTGGAGAATGATGGAGTGTTCATGATGTTCCACCCTTAGTTGTTCAACATTATGGCTCAAATCTTCTAAAGAGGTGTTGAGTTGCTCCCAATAGTTGTTGGGAGGAAAGTGCATTCCTTGAGGCATTTGTTGATGATGAACTTCCTCATGTTCTTCTTGAGGGCCGTGAGGAACTTCTCTTGTTTGCTCCATCCTTTTCTTGGTGATGGGCTTGTCTTCTTCAATGGAGATGTCTCCATCTATGATAACTCCAGCTGAGTAACATAGATGGCATATAAGGTGGGGGAAGGCTAGCCGTGCCATGTGTGAAGGCTTGTCAGCTATTTTGTAGAGTTCATTGGAGATGACTTCATGAACTTCTACTTCCTCTCCAATCATGATGCTATGAATCATGATGGCCCGATCCACAGTAACTTCAGATCGGTTGCTTGTAGGGATGATGGATCTTTGGATGAACTCCAACCATCCTCTAGCTACAGGCTTGAGGTCCAGTCTTCTTAGTTGGACTGGCTTGCCTTTGGAGTCTATTCTCCATTGGGCGCCTTCCACACAAATGTCCATTAGGACTTGGTCCAACCTTTGATTAAAGTTGACCTTTCTTGTGTAGGGGCGTTCATCACCTTGCATCATGGGTAAGTGAAACGCCAACCTCACATTTTCCGGACTGAAATCTAAGTATTTCCCCCGAACCATTGTGAGATAGTTCTTTGGATTCGGGTTCATACTTTGATCATGGTTCCTAGTGATCCATGCATTAGCATAGAACTCTTGAACCATCAATGTTCCAACTTGTTGCATGGGGTTGGTTATGACTTCCCAACCTCTTCTTTGGATTTCATGTCGGATTTCCGGATACTCATTCTTTTTGAGCTTGAAAGGGACCTCAGGGATCACCTTCTTCTTTGCCACAACATCATAGAAGTGGTCTTGATGGCTCTTGGAGATGAATCTTTCCATCTCCCATGACTCGGAGGTGGAAGCTTTTGCTTTCCCTTTCCCTTTTCTTGAGGAAACTCCGGCCTTAGGTGCCATTGGTAATGGAAAAACAAAAAAAGCTTATGCTTTTACCACACCAAACTTAAAATTTGCTCGTCCTCGAGCAAGAAAGAAAAGAATAGTAGAAGAAGAAGAAGAGAATATGGTAGAGAAGGAGAGAGTAGGTTCGGCTATATGGGAGAAGAAGGGGTTTGTGTTGTGTGAAAATGAAGAAGAATGGGAGGTAATTTATAGGGAGAGGGAGGGTGGGAGTTCGGCCATTTTGGGTGGGAAGGGGTGGGAAATTGAATTTGAATTTTATGAGGGTAGGTGGGGTTTATGGTAGGTGGGGATCCTGTGGGGTCCACAGATCCTGAGGTGAAAACAAATACCATTCCTTCACCATATAGGCATGTAAAATGCCTTCATGCATCATTCTGGCGTTCAAACGCCCCCTGGTGCATGTTCTGGGCGTTCAACGCCCATGTAATGCATGTTTCTGGCGTTGAACGCCAGTTTCATGCTTGTTCCTGGCGTTCAGCGCCAGTTTGTCCTCTCTGTGCACCATCCTGGCGTTTAACGCCAGGTTGTTGCTTGTTTTGGGCGTTCAGCGCCAGAATGGTGCTCTGTTCTGGCGTTGAACGCCGGCCAGATGCACCTTACTAGCGTTGAACGCCAGTCTGCGCTGCCTCCAGGATGAAAAATTTTTTCTTCTGTTTTTGACTCTGTTTTTAATTTTTTTGATTTTTTCGTGACTTCTCATGATCATGTACCTAATAAAACACAAAAATAAACAAGAAACAAAATAAAATAAAATTAGATAAATAAAATTGGGTTGCCTCCCAACAAGCGCTTCTTTAATGTCAATAGCTTGACAGTGGCTGTTATGGAGCCACATGGTGATCAGGTCAATTTAGTGTGTAGTCCCAACACCAAACTTAGAGTTTGGATATGGGGTTTGAACACCAAACTTAGAGTTTGGTTGTGGCCTCACAACACCAAACTCAGAGTTTGACTGTGTGGGTTCTTCTTGACTCTGAACTGAGAGAAGCTCTTCATGCTTACTCTCTTTTGTCACAGAGGGATGGCCATGTGCCTGAAACACAAGGTAGTCCCCATTCAATTGAAGGACTAACTCACCTCTGTTGACATCTATCACAGCTCCTGCTGTGGCTAGGAAAGGTCTTCCTAGGATGATGCATTCATCATCTTCCTTCCTAGTGTCTAGGATTATGAAATCAGTAGGGATGTAAAGGCCTTCAACCCTTACTAGCACGTCCTCCACTATTCCATAAGCTTGTCTCATGGACTTATCTGCCAATTGTAATGAGAACAAGGCAGGTTGTACCTCAATGATCCCCAGCTTCTCCATTACAGAGAGTGGCATAAGATTTATCCCTGACCCAAGATCACATAGAGCTTTTTCAAAGCTCATGGTGCCAATGGTGCAAGGTATTAAGAACTTGCCAGGATCTTGTTTCTTTTGAGGTAGAGTTCTCTGAATACAAGTATCTAGTTCACTAATGAGCAAGGGAGGTTCACTTTCCCAAGTCTCATTACCAAACAGCTTGGCATTCAGTTTCATGATAGCTCCTAAGTATTGAGCAACTTGCTCTTCAGTCACATCTTCATTCTCTTCAGAGGATGAATATTCTTCAGAGCTCATGAATGGCAGAAGGAGATTTAAAGGAATCTCTATGGTCTCTAGATGAGCCTCAGATTCCTCTGGATCCTTAATAGGAAACTCCTTCTTGCTTGAGGGACGTCCCAGGAGGTCTTCCTCACTAGGATTTTCGTCCTTCTCCTCCCTAGTGCATTCGGCCATATTGACTATGTTAATGGCCTTGCACTCTCCTTTTGGATTTTCTTCTGTATTGCTTGGGAGAATACTGGGAGGAGTTTCAATAACTTTCTTACTCAGCTGGCCCACTTGTGCTTCCAAATTTCTAATGGAGGATCTGGTTTCATTCATGAAACTGAAAGTGGCCTTTGACAGATCAGAGACTATATTGGCTAAATTAGAATTGTTTTGTTCAGAGTTCTCTGACTGTTGCTGAGAAGATGATGGATATGGCTTACTATTGTTCAGCCTATTGCGTCCACCATTGTTAAAGCCTTGTTGAGGCTTTTGTTGATCCTTCCAGGAGAAATTTGGATGATTTCTCCATGATGAGTTATAGGTGTTTCCATAAGGTTCACCCATGTAATTAACCTCTGTCATGGCAGGGTTCTCAGGATCATAAGCTTCTTCAGAAGCTGCCTCTCTAGTACTGTTGGATGCATGTTGCAATCCATTCAGATTTTGAGAGATCATGTTGACCTGTTGAGTCAACACTTTGTTCTGAGCCAATATGGCATTCAGAGCATCAATTTCAAGAACTCCTTTCTTCTGAGGTATTCCATTATTCACAGAGTTCCTCTCAGAAGTGTACATGAACTGGTTGTTTGCAACCATGTCAATGAGTTCTTGAGCCTCTTCAGGCGTTTTCTTCAGGTGAATAGATCCACCTGCAGAATGATCCAATGACATTTTCAAAAATTCAGAGAGACCATAATAGAATATGTCTAATATGGTCCATTCTGAAAACATGTCAGATGGACATCTTTTGGTCAGCTGCTTGTATCTTTCCCAAGCTTCATAGAGGGATTCACCATCTTTTTGTTTGAAGGTTTGAACATCCACTCTCAGCTTGCTCAGCTTTTGAGGAGGAAAGAACTTATCTAAGAATGCAGTGACAAGCTTATCTCATGAGTCCAGGCTATCTTTGGGTTGTGAATCCAACCATACTCTAGCTCTGTCTCTTACAGCAAAAGGGAAAAGCAAGAGTCTGTAGACTTCGGGATTAACTCCATTTGTCTTTACAGTGTCACAGATCTGCAAGAACTCAGTTAAAAACTGGTAAGGATCTTCAGATGGAAGTCCATAAAACTTGCAGTTTTATTGCATTAAAGCAACTAGTTGAGGCTTAAGCTCAAAATCATTGGCTCCAATGGCAGGAATGGAGATGCTTCTTCCATCAAACTTGGACGTTGGCTTAGTGAAGTCACCAAGCATTCTCCTTGCATTATTATTATTATTTTCGGCTGCCATCTCTTTCTCTTGTTCGAAAATTTCTAGAAGGTCTCTTCTGGATTGTTGTAATTTAGCTTCTTTTAATTTTCTCTTCAGAGTCCTTTCAGGTTCTGGATCAATTTCAACAAGAGTGCCTTTATCCCTGTTTCTGCTCATATGAAAGAGAAGAAAACAAGAAAAGAAAGAGGAATCCTCTATGTCACAGTATAGAGATTCCTTTATGTTAGTAGAAAAAGAAAGGGGTAGAAGAATGAAGAAGAGGGTTCGGATTTTGGATGAAGAGAGGTGGAGAGAAGTGTTAGTAATTAAATAATTAAATAGAAGAAGAAAAGAGGAGGGAGAATTCGAAAATAATTTTGAAAAAGGGGTTAGTATTTTCGAAAAATAAAGATAAAATGTAATTAAAATTAAAACATGAAACAATTAATTAATTAAAAAGAATTTTTGAAAAAGGGATTAGATATTTTCGAAAATTAGAGAGGGAAAAGTAGTTAGGTGGTTTTGAAAAAGATAAGAAACAAACAAGAAGTTAGTTAGTTGATTGAAAAAGATTTGAAATCAAATTTTAAAAAGATAAGAAGATAGGAAGTTAGATAAGATATTTTGAAATCAAATTTTGAGAAAGATAAAATTTTTGAAAAGGATAAAATAAAGATAAAATAAAAGTTTTAAGAAAAAGATATTTTGAAAAAGATTTAATTTTTAAAAAAGACTTAACTAACAAGAAACTACAAGATAAGATTCTAGAATTTAAAGATTGAACCTTTCTTAACAAGAAAGTAACAAACTTCAAATTTTTGAATCAATCACATTAATTGTTAGCTAATTTTCGAAAATATGATATAAAGATAAGAAAAAGATTTTTGAAAATATTTTGAAAAAGATTTTTTTGAAATTTTCGAAAATTATAAAAAAAAATGAAAAAATATATGATTTTTGAAAAAGATTTTGAAAAGATAAGATTTTTAAATTTGAAATTTTGACTTGACTTGTAAGAAACAACTAATTTTGAAAATTTTTGACCAAGTCAACCCAAAATTTCGAAAATTTGGAGGGAAATAAGGAAAAGATATTTTTTATTTTTAAATTTTTAAAGAAAAACACAAAAATGACCCAAAACATGAAAATTTTGGATCAAGACACAAGATGCATGCAAGAATACTATGAATGTCAAGATGAACACCAAGAACACTATGAAGATCATGATGAACATCAAGAACAAAATTTTGAAAAATTTTTGATGCAAAGAAAACATGCAAGACACCAAACTTAGAAATTTTTAATGCATGGAAAATATGAATGCAAAGATGCACATGAAAAACAACAACCAACACAAAACAAGAAAACATCAAGATCAAATAAGAGGACTTATCAAGAACAACTTGAAGATCATGAAGAACACTATGGATGCATGAGATTTTCGAAAAAATGCAAGAAAAATTTGAAAAGCATGCAATTGACACCAAACTTAAAAATTAACACAAGACTCAAACAAGAAACACAAAATATTTTTTTATTTTTATGATTTTCTAATTTTTTTGTATTTTTATTATATTTTTTTCGAAAATATTTTTTTTTGAAAAACAAAAAAAAGAAAAATTTTGAAAAAGTTTTTGAAAAGAAAATTACCTAATCTGAGCAACAAGATGAACCGTCAGTTGTCCATACTCGAACAATCCCCGGCAACGGCGCCAAAAACTTGGTGGACGAAATTGTGATCCATGTTCTAACTATTTTGAGATGAAGGCTTCTAATGGCACTGGTTAAATTCACAACTCCGTTCAACTAACCAGCAAGTGTACTGGGTCGTCCAAGTAATAAACCTTACGTGAGTAAGGGTCGATCCCACAGAGATTGTTGGTATGAAGCAAGCTATGGTCACCTTGTAGATCTCAGTCAGGCGGATTAAACATGATACTTGATTAGATTCAAATAATAAAATAGAAATAATAAAAGGGATAGAATACTTATGTAGATTCATTGGTAGAAATTTCAGATAAGCATATGGAGATGCTGTATGGCTCAAGGACGCCTGCTTTCCCACTGCTTCTACTCAATCCTTCTTACTCCTTTCCATGGCAAGCTTTGTTTAGGGGTTCACCATCAGCGGTGGCTACTTTCGATCCTCTCGGGAAAATGATCCTATGCGGCTGTCACTCGCACGACTAATCGTCTGGAGGCATCACCCATGGTTGATGGCTACATCCCATCCTCGCAGTGAAAACTAATGCTCACGCACTCTGTCACAGTACGGCTAATCACTGGTTGGTTCCCACGCCTACTGGAATAGAATCCCTTGATTCTTTTGCGTCTGTCACTAACGCCCAGCACTTGCAAGTTTGAAGCACGTCACAGTCATTCATTACCGGAATCCTACTCGGAATACCACAGACAAGGTTAGACTTTCCGGATTCCCAGGATCCTACTCGGAATACCACAGACAAGGTGAGACTTTCCGGATCCTCATAAATGCCGCCATCTATCTAGCTTATACCACGAAGATTCTGTTGGGGAATCTAAGAGATACACATTCAAGCTCTGTTGCATGTAGAACGGAAGTGGTTGTCAATCACGCGCGTTCATAAGTGAGAATGATAATGAGGGTTATCTAACTCATCACATTCATCATGTTCTTGGGTGCAAATGAATATCTTGGAATAAGAATAAAAGAGGAATTGGATAGAAGAAAGTAGAATTTCATTAATACTTGAGGTACAGCAGAGCTCCACACCCTTAATCTATGGTGTGCAGAAACTCCACCGTTGAAAATACATAAGAAAAAGGTTCAGGCATGGCCGAATGGCCAGCCCTCTCCATGATCAAGTGACCGAATATTCCAAGAGATTAAACTGTCAAAAGATGTCTAATACAATAGATAAATGTCCTATATATACTAGACTAGCTACTAGGGTTTACATGAGTAAGTAATTGATGCATAAATCCACTTCCGGGGCCCACTTGGTGTGTGCTTGGGCTGAGCTTGATCTATCCACGAGCTGAGACTTCTCTTGGAGTTGAACTTCGAGTTATGACGTGTTTTGGGCGTTTAACTCCGGATCATGACGTTTTTCTGGCGTTTAACTCCAGACAGCAGCATGTACTTGGCGTTCAACTCCAAGTTACGTCGTCATTCTTCGAATAAAGTATGGACTATTATATATTGCTGGAAAGCCCTGGATGTCTACTTTCCAACGCCGTTGAGAGCGCACTAATTGGAGTTCTGTAGCTCCAGAAAATCCATTTCGAGTGCAGGAAGGTCAGAATCCAACAGCATCAGCAGTCCTTTTGTCAGCCTTTTTCAGAGTTTTGCTCAAATCCCTCAATTTCAGTCAGAATTTACCTGAAATCACAGAAAAACACACAATCTCATAGTAAAGTCCAGAAATGTGAATTTAACATAAAAACTAAGGAAAACATCCCTAAAAGTAGCTTGAACTTGCTAAAAACTACTTAAAAACAATGCCAAAAAGCGTATAAATTATCCGCTCATCAAGGAGCCTGAAAGGCTGATTCTTTTTCCTTTTATATCTAATCCTAATTAATGTAAAATATATTTTTTGGAACTAAATAATATATTTTTCTATTTATAAATAAATTAAAGTTTTAATCAAAATTAAATAAAATCTTCGTTACTTGCTTTGATGAACGTGAGGACCATTGTTCTCTTTAGGCTTGGCGCCTAACTTCACAATTGTGAAGTTAGACTTGGAGTGGGCAGCGAGCAATTGGGGCGTTCCTTTGGTCTTGGCGCCTAACTTGGGAAAAACCAAGTTAGGCGCCACCAATGCAGCACATAGTTCACGCGCAATCCTTCTTCTGGCGCCTAACTTGAGAATAGCCAAGTTAGGCGTAGTATGGCCAAATATGCTGGAGAAGAAGTATATACTATTATACATCGTTGAAAAGTTCTGAAAGTTAGCTTTCCAATGCCACTAAAATCATGTCAATTAAACCTCTATAACTTAAGTTATTCTTGTTGGAGTGCAAGGAGGTCATGGTTGACAGCATCATCCACCTTCTGCTCTTTTTCTACAAAACTCCGTCAAATCTATCCAAATGCTACCTGAAATAAACAGAATTGCACACAACTTAAAGTAGCATTCATAGTGGCTAAAAAGTATTTAAATCTTGATTAAGCTTACAAATTCGAATACTAATTCACTAGGAAAAGATAGGAAAGATGTTCATGCATCATTACTTATAATTAGTTTTTCATTTAATTTGTCCTTTTTGATAGGATCATAATTCATATTATGCAAAATTTTGATAATAAACGTATTATATCATAATTATATTTCAAATTTTACAAAGTCGAATACAAAATAAAACTTGGATTTGTTAAGAGCTTTATTATTAAGAGCTCACATTCATCATTAATTTGCATATTTGCTAAAGTAAGAGACAATGCTTGGGAGAAGAAGAAACCGCTACAAGGTATCGTAGTTTCTTCATCGACAGCATTCCTTCAGAAACCGCTATAGAGTGTAGTGGATTCTGTGTTTACAAAAGTCAATATAAACTGGTACAGGGTGTAGCGTTTATGCACAGAAATGGATTCTCTCAATTTTTTTTAACATTTGAGGGAGTAAAGTGTGATCTCTCACCATTAATTTTATAAGTGGGACCAAGAATAAATATGAGAGAGAAAGAGAGCAATGAAGGGTTAGAGATCACACTTTACACTTAAATTTTTTTTTAACAATTGAGAGAATCCATTCCCATTTATGCATAGGCCAAATTCAACATAAACCGCAACAGAATGTAGCAGTTTGCGTGCAATTCTAATCCGCGGCAGAATGTCGTAATTTACATCTAATTAAAAAAATTATAATTGCGTTTGGTATTTTAAAAAGTTATAATTACGTAATATTTTCTTCCAAATGTTTTAAATATGTGAATTGCCTTCGATCTGGTTTTTAAATCCTTGCATTTAAAGATGGACTTCCATCCCAAATTTTGAATTTAAAATCACAATTTGAAGTTATGTTTAATAGAAATCCAAACTATAACCATATATAACAAGCATACATTTGATTATAAATCATATTTATCCGTGTTTTTGGGTGTGATAGTAACCATAAAGATTACAAACGCTTATTACTTACTGAAAAATTCTATATTTCTAGAAATGTCATTTTTGATAAATTACTTTTTTTCATACAAAACTCAATAACAAAATTCACTAATTCTGATCATATTGACAACACTACATCTTCTGATTTCTCCACCAAATTTTTATCTTTTCTTATTGCAGGATTATATACTACTAACCCCTCTTCATGTTAGTTATGATTTTTCTTCTGTATCACAATCAAAAACATCATCTCAATCACAAATAATTACTAATTCTTTATCATCTACATCAACAACTCTATCTAGTTCTAAATAACCACCTTCATTTATTCCTATTTCAGGAATTCAAATTGACCTTTCATTCTCTACATCATCTGAAGTTCAGAACCAATATCCCATGACAAAAGCTAAAGTTGGAATTACTAAGCTTAAAGCTTTTCTACCACCTGTTCCTTCTAACATTAGAATAAAAACATGTTATGGCTCGGGAATTTAATGTTCTTCAAAAGTGTAAGACCTAAAATCTAATATCATCACCATCTAGTGTGATTATTGGGAGTAAATGGATCTATGCAATAATATGATATATACAACATAATTTAATGTATTTTCTCATGATATTTTTTAAAATATCATTAAAAAATATATTAAATTATTAAAAATATCTAATTTGTGATTTTTTTTAAATGATTTATTATTAAAAATATTCAAACTATGTTAATTATTTCAATTTACCCTCTTAAACTTTATTTGCTTAAATTTTATATATTTGATCTTTCATTAAAATTTTGAATTTATTTTTAAATATAAATCTGGCTATATTGTTAATAAAAATGTTAAATATCTAAAATTAGTAAATTTTTTAAAAAATAACCAATTCTCATATTCTCAGAATTTTTTTAAATAAATAAAAAATAATTTTTATTGAAATAAGTAATTTTAAAAATAATTACGAAAATATGTAATCTGTCTTATCTCGTTTACACGAGATATAGCAAGACAAATTTTCAACAATTATAAAAGGATATGCAACCCTTGGAATTTTTCACATGCATTTCATATCATCTTCTCCTCCGTCTTTCTTCCAAAAAATAGGCAAAAATGTCCAGTAGTAGCGGATATGTGGTTGTTTGTGTGTATCTCAATTGTTGTATGAGAAACAGTGACAATAGGGTGATATTTGAGTGTGATAATCCGTTACTGTTGCTCACTCAACGAGTAAATTCGTTGTCGAAGTTGAAGAGGTTGATATTGAGTAACTTTGGTGGTTTAGGAAGAAAAGAGATAAAAAAAGGTGGGGTATAGGTTGTTACTTGTTAGTACTATTGGAAAATAGAATTTTTCAGTTTTGTCTGTTTCGAATCCATGGCGACGAACATGTGCGCCTCATGTTTGACATCTATGGGAGAATCATGGCAGAACAAGTGATGGAGCTTTCCATGGAGGTTGGTCATGTTGGTGGCAGTGGATTCGTCCACTTGACCTTTGTGCAGGATGACTTACCTCTCACACCACCACCAATTCATGTTACTAGTCCAGTGGAAGACATGGACATGGATGATGAAAATTCCGGCGAGGAGTATGTTGTGGATAGCAATGATAGTAGTTCTTCTGAAGATGATGATGAAGAGGAGTTTGTACTAGAGACGTTGAACGATGCAACGGCGAGCTATGTTTTGCCTCCCCCCCCACCCAATTCCAGCACTATCAGATGTACCAAGTCACTATCAGTCGCTCCACCAACTCCTAGGTCTCGATGTCAATTTCTGGTACGTCATGATCATACTAGAAACTGAGTGCTACCAACTTGTCTTCCTAATTATTATCTATTATTTATTATATGAGCCTAATTTGTTGTTAAAAGCGTAGTTATTTTTTGAGGTACTTTTTTTTTGAAAATGTTTGGATTAATAAACAGAATCATTCATAATCAGTTCACAAATAATAACAGATAAAACAGTTATAAACAACCACACATAAATACATATCAAGCAATTGACAACATTTAGTTATCTAACCTTTATTAGAGTAAAGATCTTTAGTTAGAATACCCCTAGATATAGCTAGGTAATAACTATATACATATATACATACAACATCCCAGGCCCTGACCTGTTCAAGAAGTCCCTAAGCTGGCACCGAGCCTAGCCTAGACTCTATACTCACCTTGTCCTTCTAAACTACTAAAGCGAGGGAAAGTACGGTCTAAGTCTTCAAAACTCAAGTCAGGTGGAACGTCATCAAAAGGCAGAACATCATCTACTATTCTTCTGCATGATCAGACATTGCCATATGACATCTCTCTGGTACCTCATCAAGTAGCCACATTACAGAAGTCTCGTACACAGGATTTAAGTGAAAGTTTGCATATAAATGGGGTGTAGAGTTGGTTGGTCTCACAGTATATACATATAAACAGGTAACAGAGTTCACTCTAGACTCAGAAGACTACCAAGAGCGAAACCCTCTTTGCGGAACAGTCATCAGCGAACTACGGAAGGGTACTCATGCTTCCATCTGAAGGAAAAAGGGAGAGAAAAGGGGTAAAAACTGGGGAGTTCTTAGTAGGATCGTGGTAATTAGTTATGTTCATTAATTCTATGTTGTTTGGCATACGAATAACAGAATATAGAAAAAAGTAAACAGAAGACAGATGAATAGAGAAAATAGTGCAAACAGAAAATAGAACACAAATAGAAGAATACAAGAAAATAAAACACAAACACAGTGAATAGAATACAAACAAAGAAAGCATACATTCAAGCAACAATCATAACAGAGGAAATGTGCAACCAAATATGATGCATGTCTAGCCCTAGTGCAGGTAATGAGCTCATTTGTCGGTTACTAACCCGCTCCCGACGTTACCCAGCAACCTATGTCTGGATAAGGCTTTCCTGTTGGCAATACCCATTACAAGCAACCTTTGTCTTGCAGGGTATACACTACAAGCAACCTTTGTCTTGCAGGGCGGCACTTATTAGCCGATATACGCCCAACACACTCACTATAAGCAACCTTTGTCTTACAGGAGCAACAACACACTCACTGTAAGCAACCTTTGTCTTACAGGAGCACACTGATCTCGATACCTCTGTAAGCAACCTCTGTCCTACAGCAAAGCATTATAGCAAGGTATCCCAGGAAAGCATTCTCAGTGGTCGTACCACCATCTATCTGACTACCTCAATGCAACAAATGAACACACAAAAGTCTCTAGAGTTGCTTTAATGCAACAAATGACCTTTCAACAGACCCTCTGCTTGTTCTCTAATCTCTTTATCATATTACTCTATTCTCTTTGAATCTTTACTCTACTCTGATTATTCTTTTCTCTGTATTCTCTTTACTCTACTCTGATTTCTCTGCTTAACGTGCGTATTTAAAGCTTATGTAAATTTTGGTATAAATAGTTAGCCTGTCCCAAGTATAGGTTCATTAAGTCTATACTGAAACAGTTTAACTTTTCATATAATACTTAACCCTAGTCGCAACTCAAGGACTAACTATGTTGCCCTAGTTCGTTCACTAATCTCTGTCTATTTTTCTGTTATTAAAACTTTACAGACTTTTCTTTGGTTTTTATCTTTTCTTTAACTTTTTATCTTTTCTTTATCTTTACCTCACTAACATGTTATTACCACTCCCTAAGTGTTTTATGAAGGTAATTATGAGATTATGCGCTTAAAGTGGTCTTTCTAAAGCTTTTACAGAAAACTGCCTTTTCTGCATTATTTTATTATTTTTATTAAAATATTATCTTTAATTAAATATTATTATTTAATATTTTATTATTATTTATTATTTTATCATTAAATTTTTGAATATTACCCCACTTTAAGTTTTAACCTTTAAAATTTACTTTTTACCACCCGTAACTTTTAATATTTCTACTTTAACCACCTTAACTTTCAGAAATTACCATATAACCCCCCAAACACCAAAATTTTACTTCCTTGCCCTTTTAAGGATCTAAAGCCTGTTCTTCAATGTTCTTCATCACACTCAAAGTGTTCTTCGTAAATTCTTCAGATTCTTTCTTTGTTTTTACCCGTTTTTCAATCTTTTCAACAACCGATTTTTACCAAAATTCATAATGATTTAGCAGCCACCAAAACCCCATCTTGTCTACTTGGTTTTAACACAAATTGAACCCCAATTTAAGGGTTAGGGTTTTGTTTTCCAGCAGCCACAAGAACACAAGTTCTTAGCTTGAATTTCATCAAATTTCACAAAATTTTCAACAAGAATTACTTATATAAACAATCAATTTCAAGCACAGCCAAACCATATCATAATCACACAAATCAAAAACAATCAATGAAGATTAAATTCGTCAAACCCTACCTGGTTTTGCTGCTCCAAATTCGGTTATACTTTCAGGTGGTCTTTAAGCACTTTTTCCTCCTAAAACACATCAAGAACAACTTTGACTCCATAAAACCTCAACTGACCAAACCTTAATCAACATGTTAGAAAGGGATTCCTCACCTTAGACGTGCTGGGAATTGAAGATTCTTGCGTCACAAGTCAAGCTAAGTAAGAGATCTAAGGAAGAACATCAAGAAAACACATGTTTAAGCATGTTTCCTTGAAAACTGAATTGAAGAGGGAGGGAGACAGCCATCTCACCTTATTTCTAGCCTTGATATATTACATGGTTATGTAGAGAAAAAAGAGAGGATCATTTTGGTGAAATAGGAGTTTTGATTTGAGTTTTAGTTCAGAAGAAATCAAGCTTTGAAGATTTAAGTGTCATGAAAGTTTCACTCTTTTCTCTCTTGTAATTTTTAGCCAAAATGAAGAAATGAGACAGACTTGGAGTGTCTTGGGGGTATAAGGTGAGTTGTGATTGGTTGGCTTGCAGATGAATTAAAATAATATTAAAATATCTCAGATGTATAACTACTAAAACTAGATGTATCAGAACACTCGTAAAAACAACTATAAAAATTATTTTCTGAGCTACTAGCATAAACGACACTAGTAACATATTTATTATGAGAATAGAACATGTATGATGAGACATTAGCATTGCTAAAGTCATCAGAGAGTGCTGGTGCTAAGCTACACCAGTAAACTGTGAACCCGGTTAAACCGATTTCCTGTTTTTAACTAAAATAGACCAGGTAAACTTATAATATCATTCAAGAATTTTCTAATACTAATATAATGATAATATTGTACTATTATCTCTCTTTTCTCATAAATTGTGTCCGGTTCGTCAAACAGAGACTATTTACGAAAACTAAAATCAAAATTCCTAACCGAGACGGTTCAAAAACAAGGTTCTTTGTGACTACGTCGTCGAGCTTGCCTCAAAAGAGGTCCTAGCTTAAGATGACATAATGTCAATGAGGATTGAAATGCTTGATGATATAGCAGAGGTTCTCTCCTTACTGATCTTTCGAAGAAATTTGTATTTTCAGAAAAGATCTTAGGTACTCGAAAATCAGAGTTGTTACACGTAGCCACACAACGTCCTGCAGGGTGATGATGCACTCACTCTATGGCAGGTGGAACGGGTGCGTCTTCAGACACTAGCGCTCTACGAATATCGTGATCAAGAAGTTGTCAAAGACAAAGTCCCTAAGAGGCACCGTGTCGTCGAAACTAGCCTCCTTCAAATATGGGACGATGGCGTTCGGTGGTGCGAGTGCGTGACTTACTCGCCGAGGAAGAAGTAGGCGAGACCTCTGACAAAAAATAAATGATCACAATTAAAAATATAAAGTCCCAATGAGCATTGATATAACAAATTGAGTTAACTATTATATATATATATATATATATATATATATATATATATATATATATATATATATATATATATTTAGTTAACAGAAATTTACAAATATGCATAGTTATCAGAACCAAATTGGTAATTGATCCGGTCATATGACGGGGTCATTGGGTCATTGGTTCAACCGGTGAGTCACTAATTTATCCGGTTGACTCAGTCATAATTAAATAAAAATATAAAATTATAAAATTAAAATTAAAATTAAAAGTTAAATGCATATTTTCAAAAATATATTAATAACAATTAAATATCAATCCTTAGATATAATTTATGGTACAAAGAGAGATAATAAATTAGTCCTTAATATAAAATACTTTCTCAATTTAAATGAACAAGTGAAAAAACAAAAGATAATATAATCAATATCAATATATTTATATATCATGTGTCATTACTTGTTTGGTATCCACGTCAATCCATACTTAGAAGGATAAAAAAAAATAAAAATTCATTCAGAGTTTGTTATATATTTATTTTTTTATCACTTAAATTATTAAGAAACAAAGTAGTGCAATGACAAGGAAGTGTGTTGCATACATGTTGTCTTGGGTTCAAATCTCATTGTCTACATTTTTTGAGATGTAGTAGACAGGAGCATTCTATGATGGTCCTGGTTTTCAACGAATTTGACCATTGTTGACCGATTCGAATGTAAGTCAGGTCTAATTTATTAACCGAATCGACCAGTCTACCAATTAACCGATTTTTTAGTCGAATCGATCTATCCGATCCGGTTTTAATAACTATGCAAATATGTACTAGCTGAATTTATTTAAATAGAACCTTTTATGTTAATAGTTACTAAGTTAACTAATAAACATCTCCTCAATATGTTAATTAAAATAAAAATATTTACTAAAGTAATTAATAATCTAATTAACAAAATTTTACTTAATAATTTAATTTAGGTAAATATAAAATTACATAATTATTTACTTAAAAAATAACTTTTATTTGGATAATTAATAACTAAATTAATAAATTAAAAAACATATAATTAATAAATTAACTTCAAGAAAAATATCTACCACAACATTTAATATTTAAATTAATAATTATGTATTTAATAACTTAATTACAAAAAAATGAGAACAACATTCTTAAAATCATACTCTATCAGTGACTTGTTATTAATGATATATTTAGCCACCTAAATCATGAATTGTATACTAATTCTTGCCAAGTATCCTAACCATGGCTATACATATATGCGATAACATAAACATGAAGATAATAAAACTAACCGCGAAGTCGGCTGCCCTGGCGACGTGCCATGTCGCGTTCAGTCAATTGATGTTCGAATCACGTACATTTGTACACACCATCTTAGAGTTACTCAACAATATGGTCAGAAAATGATAGACGAGAGGAAAAAGTGGTCGAAAAGTTGGAAATGGGACCCGGAATGTTGCTATCAACGACATGTATAGGCCGCGGCCAGAAACGAGATAAGGCATGTTACATATTTTTGTAATTATTTTTAAAATTATTTATTTCAATAAATAAAATATTTTCTTATTTATTTAAGAAAAATCCCATATTTTCATATTTAGTTACTTGTCAATATTCACTTCTCCAAATTTTCTATAGTCTCGTGTCTCGCTCTGTCCAACATCAGAACGGCAGCCTACTTCTTTGTCCAGCTTTACTCCCATCTCTTCACTACGGCTGATACTACGTCTTCTTTCTCCACCGTCGTTGTAGCTATGTAATGTCTCTCGATATCTTGATTTCTAATTAATTGATTATTGAATATTGATTGTTCTATGGATTAGTTCAATTTTTAAATTTCTATCATTTTTTATATTAGTTTTGGTCATAATTCTGAAAATTGAACTGAACTGATCGTTTCAGTTGAATAATTAATCAAAAACTAATTATCAGGTCGGTTTGATTAATTTTACAAACTGTCTGACAAAAAACTAATAAAAAAATCGGTCAAATCGACAATTAATCGATAAACCGTTAGGATCAATCGGTTTTTTAAAGGATAACTTTGGATACCCGCATCCAAACGACGCCGTTTTATAGTTTATATATAAAAAAAAAACCCTACATGGCTACCCTCGCAACCCAGTCCCGGTGCCAGTTCCACCCCTCTCGGCCTCTCCTCTCTGAAACTGAAGAAAGTTTGAAATTGAAAGAAAACGAACCCTAGCCACCGCAGCCACCGCAGCCACCCACAGCCACCCAGCCCGTAGCCACCGCAGCCCCCACAGCCCCGCATCGTTGTCATCGCCGAACCCTTCTCTCCCTTTTCTCTCTGTCGCCCTCTTTGTGTCTCTGTCACTGCTCCTCGCCGTGGTTCGTCGTCGCCGCTTCTCTGCTCCTCGTCGTGGGTCGTTTTCGCCGCTTCTCCACTCCTCATTGTGGGTCGTCGCTGCTTCTCCCTTCCTCGCCGGCGTCGTTTCTGCTTCTCTGCTCCTCACCGTGTCTCGCCGTCGTTGCTTCTCTTTTTCGTGTATTGTCTCTCAGTCGCAGTTTATCTCCATAGCCAAAAATTTTCAAAATTTCAACCCTCAGGTCTCAAGTCTCAGACTAACTCTCTCTGACTCTATCTCTCTGACTCTATTCCTCCGAAATTTGAAATTTATTCTGAATATGCATACGATGTATTTTTGATGATTCTGAGTTTTTAGATATTAATTTTTTGAATTTTTATTTGAACTCTGTCGCTGATGAGTTATAAATTCAATTGTTTAATTTATTAATTCTGCTGAGATTGATTTTTAAATCCAATCTGTTGTACTTGTTATTTTGGTGAATTGTTGTTTTGCTGTTATTGATCCAAAATAGAAACATTGCCACAATTTTACATTGAGTTGTTTATGCTGATTTTTTCTGATTTTGGATTGGTGATTCTGGTGGCTGATTTTCTGATTCTGAATTGTTGATGGTGCTATGGTGCATGCTTCATTGCATTGTGCTGGACTGCTGAAATTTTTCTGATTTTGAGATGTTTATGGGTTGATTCTGATTGCTTCGCTGCATTGTGTTTATGCTGGAATTTTTTTGTGGATGCTGTTTTTTTTTTATATTTTGTTGTTGATTATTTGTGAATTTTTAATTATAAATTATGAAAAATTGTAAAATTTTAAAATTTATCAGCTTAAAAATTATTAAATTTAAATATTTAAAATTATATATTAATTTCTTTATAATTTCATCATATATTTAATTAAACTGGTTAAATTCCGGTTGAACCTTTGAACCATTGAACCAGTCACTCTACAGGTTCATTGACTGGGTTCAGTTCTCACAACCTTGGTTCTGGTATTTTGCCTCTTTATGAGGTGAAAATATAGTTTGTGATTAAGCTTGATTCATAGAGCCTTAATTTGCTGGTGTATGATTAAACCTTGTTAGTTTATTTAAGGATAAAATAATTAACATTCTGGAGTCTTCGGAATTGTCAATATTTGAAGAAAATTGTCAAGTCTTGTTACATTATTCTCCATGTCTGGACAATACAATCAAGTTAAACATAATACTTAACAGGAGTATGAATGGATTAGTTTGGTCCTTGATTTGCTATTGTTATGTAATCTGGTGTTTTGATGAATTCAACTATTGATCTGTCATTTTTGCTTCTGAACCTTGGTTTGCAATTGTTGCATCTGATTCAATCCCAAATTTCATACTTGATTTTCAATAATACAAAGGAAAAACTATTTGGATTTCTCACATACTCTTCCAACAACAAAGATCACACCATTCGGGCTATTAAAAAGAAAAAAATAAGTTTCTCCTTTTTCAGCTTGAAGGACTCTCCTTTTATAGGAAAAGATTTGCATACTTGAAAGAATGTTATATCCTTGTTATTTGGTAATGTTATTGACTGAGAAAGAAAGTTTTACGGTTTTTTGCACCCTTCTTCCCTTCAAGTAGGAAACATTTAATGAAAGAATTTGAAATAATTAGTCTATTTCGAAGAAAGAGAGAATTGAGAGTTGCTCAACTCTACTTCCTTTATATAGGCAGATTACTGATCCTTGGTTTGCTATTGTTATGTGATCTGATGGTGCTGATTATTATTGCTTCTGAATGTAATGGTATTTCTGCCCCCTCTATATTCGCTGCATCACATTCTCTATTCTGAACCATCAGTTGCCTTCTTCAACTTTATCACATCATTTTATAGACAATCAATTCGCTTACAACTACTTGTTTGTGGTTCAATTCATTAACTCTCAAAGGAGTTGTACAATGCTTTTAGGTAGAAATATTAAAGAAAAATCTTTGCTCAAAGTTAAATTGCAATGATTAACACCACCTACTGCTACTATGAATTCAAACCAAAAAAAAAAATGAATTAGACTAGTTACAAGAACATGAAAGCATGGATTAGGGAACATGGAATTAATGTAAGTTGAACTTGTTTGCAGCAGACACTGTAGATTAATTACAGGCACATGAAAGCATGGATTATGGAACATGGCAGAATTCATATTTTAGATGAATTCAAACCATAAAGTCTGGAATTTTTATTTTACAAACCTCGACTTCTTGATGGTTCTGATGACTTAACAATTAACATGTAGTTTTGTTCCGAAAAAATAAAGATTGATAACTGCATGAGAAAAGACTGGCCAAATGGAATAGTAAGATATGTTCAAAGTTGATTTTGTGGACAGATCCTAAGTAAATTATATCAATTCTAATAATGTTTGTGCGCACACTGAATTTAACATTCAACACAATATACATAAGCATCAATAGTCATTGATACCTGCAGATAACGCTTATAAGAACCTAATAGCTTAACAACTAATCATTGGTACTTGCAGATAATGATTTTGATTGGATTGCCATAAATCTTCTTCAATAGTCGCTTTGCCATTTCTCGCAAGTTGAAAAATGAAGTTTCTTGATTGGTACTTGAAGATTGGGGTCGTTTCGGCTCTGGTTGGGGCTTCTATGGAGTTGTTCATGATCAAAACTGGTTTCTGTGTGAGAAACTTCCTTATTGATTATCTTAATACTTGCACTTTCCATTCCTTACTATTATCTTCTTTTCTCATTTTTCTTTTATGTTCATTTTCTCATTCTTATTAATACTGCCATTTTTAACTTATGATGCTCTCATATTCTTGTTAATTTGATTACTGTGACCTTATGAGTCATTGGTTTTGTTATTTGATAAAATTGCATCCGTTGCTACTATTTACAACATAAAACTACAGTGTGTGTCGTGAGTTCTTTGACTATGATTTTGTTTAGTAGGTTCTCTGTTTTTTTTTTCAGTTTGTAGAGACTTTCCAAAAGAAGATGATGAAACAGAACATAAATGACATATAAAACTGAGGCTGTGTTTGGTTATTGTCTAAGGATAGTGGGGGAAGGCACACGGAGGGACAAACGACTATTGGTTGCTCCCAGGATGGCATGGACTTGGGTTGAGTTGAGAGGGAAGAATTGGAACAGTTAATGAAATTGCATTCCCAGTGTGCTTTCTTTCTTTTTTTTTCGCCCCTTGTATTGTCATTTTGCTCCTTTAAAAATATAAACCTTAGAATGCCTCTCTCCCTATAACTAAACACTATGCATAGACACAAATTTGTGTCTCCGTCCCTGCACCCACTGTCCTCGGACATGCCAAACGCAGCCTGAGTTCCACTAGTTTCATTCTTTTCTCAACTAAACCTTGAATGAAAATAGGAAATGAAGGCTTAAACCACTGAGATCTTTAAATTCGAAAAGTATCACTGTCTTCCATGTAAGGAATTTTTGGGAAACACATGGCCAATTTCACGTATTTCTTCGGCTCAAATTTCTTGAATACTCAATGAACTGTATTTTTGCATATGAGCTAGATGTTAAAGATTTTTTTTCTTAGGGAGTGTTTGTGGGCTTTTGATTTTGAAGGGGAAAGGAATGGGAAAGGAGGGAAGGGCTTGAAATTGTAGGTAAAGTGAAGTCCATTTTACTTTTCAGACCCTTACGTTCCTTCCCCACCAAAACCCTTGTATCTGTTCACAATTGTGTGTGTGTATGTGTATGATGTGTTGTGTGGGCGCCCGCGCATCAAATATATCAAGTGAATGTTTTTCTTATGAATTAGTTGTTGATAGTTGTTTTTCTGAAGGATTTGATTAGATCTTGTGAATTTTAAGCAGTTAAGGGTATGTGTGGTTGAGGGATAAACTTGGGGTGGTCATCTCCATAACTCCATGAAACTATTTAACTTTATTAAAAGAAAATTGATTAATTTTTCTCTGCATCATACAGATGACAAGGTAACTGTTTTGGAGTCAGAAAAGCGAGCCTGGGAGAATTCCCCAGAGGCTCAGGCAGTTAGAGATGCTCTCAATCCTTGGAGACATGTTGAAGCAGAAGGAACAAAAAGGTCTTAACTCAAGTATGAAGCATTTTCTTAAAAATTCATGAGTGATTTATCAAGATGTTGAATTAATATATTCTGGAATAAACTCAGCATTTGAAGTCCCCATCCAGTTGTGGTTGCGGTAACTCCTTTGCCAGCCAACAAGTTGTGGGCAAACTCCGTTGATTGCTCCCTTCAATTTTGTGTTACTGCTATAAGGCTTTTCAGTCTTGGATTAATTCTACTCAGCTCTTGATGATGTTTTGAAAGTTATAGGTAATACACTACAACACCAAGATGAGTGTAGCGGCATTCTCAATAATAATAAGCCTTGTATCTTAAATTGTGCACCTAATTTACCACTGTGACATAAATCTTCTAATATTGTGAATCTTATGCATTTCATTTGATGTTAAATTTTGCCAATCATTTCATTTTTTTACCCTTTCATATCCTATAGACTTCTTAGAAGGTGATAATTTCAAGAATTAGACCCTAATTCTTATTTCATTTTTCATATTAGGTTGGGAATATGTGTGGTATACTAAGAACAATTTTGTGATGACCTTAATTGCTCAAAAATGAAATTTTAGTGGTAGCAATTTTCAGGCCTTCAGAAAAAAAGGGATTATAATTATAGTTGGTATTTATTGACGTGGTATTGATTATGTGATTTAGATGGCTAAAGTTTATTCGAGTCTCAAGCTGATTTTCTTTGCCCTTGTTTCCCAATTGTGTTTGTATGCACAAATTCTTATTGTGCATGGGACGTCGCCCTCCAACACGGGAATAATCCTTAGCAAAATATTGGGGTAAAAAACATAAACAAGCCAAAGGGAGAATAATTTTACACAATAAGCCAAAGCAAAATCTGATTCATCAATCAATCAAAACACATTTCTATGTAGTTCGAATCAAGCTGGTTCGAACTCACTTTACATGTAAATCGAACCAAATAGGTTCGAATTACACATTGTAACCCATAGCCACATAATTCGAACCAATTTGGTTCGAACTTTATCTTCATAATTCGAACCAATTTGGTTCGAATTACACTGCTGAAGTAATTCGAACTAGCTTGGTTCGAATTACACAAACCATATTTCGTACTAGGCTGGTTCGAATTAGTGAGGACCAGACCTGTATATATATGGTGTGAACGTGAGCTGCTATCATTAGAGGGGGTTAAGATGGCTAGTGAGGAGAGTTTCGTAGTGTTGGTTCACCACAGAGGATCCATTAAGAGAAAAACTCGTTCCGGTGTAAAGTTCACTGATAAGGATCCTCTCTGTATTATCGTCAGGCCTATGACGAGGTATGAGGACCTTATTAGCTCTGTACTGCTGAAACTTGGTCTAGAAGGTGTGAAACGGGTTAAATTTTTTTTTATCGAATTTCAATCACGGTGCTCCAAGAAACCGTAAAGGACGATTGTTTCACGATCGGGAGTGATGAGGATTTGCAGGTCATGTTTCATTGTCGCCGGCAGTTTCCAGAGGTGAGGACACCAGAACTGTTGGCAAAGTTGGTTGACGCGGTGTTCAGCTCGGGGGGTTCGAACCGGAACACTACCACTTTAGCCACGGTAGCCGGTTCTAGCTCCAGACCTGCCGTTGCATCTTCCTCCGTCCCTGCGTATGAGCCACCCATCCAACATGTCGCCTCTCCTTCGTTCGCTGTTGATCTCAACGGCAGTGTAGGCGACGAGGTCGGAGAAGGGGAACATCTGGGGACCTCTTTACAGTGTGTTGCACCGGCTGGTGTTGGAGATGGATTCTTGGATGATCCAGAGGACGATGATGTCGAGCCGGATATGATTGCTGATGACAGTGGCGATGATGTTGGAGCAAGTGAGCCTGCTGGGGCAGGCGGTGGTTCTAGCTATGGCATGCAGTAGTACCCTCCACATTTTTTTTCTTTGGACTTGGATGCCATGAGGCAGGAGGGGGTTCCTGGGCAGCCGGCTGGATTTGGCGCTAGAGATGCTGAAGGGTCTGCTGGTCTGACAGAGTTTCAGGTTGGTCAGCAATTTCCGGATAAAGAAGAGGCCTTGTTAAGTGTCAAGACTTACAGCATCTGTCGAGGGGTACAGTACAAGGTCGTGGAGTCTGACTATCGCCGGTATGTGGGCAAGTGTTCTGAGTTCGGCAATGGGTGCACATGGTTGATTCGGCTTAGTCTCTGACAGCACAAGGGACTTTGGGAGGTCAAACGTTACAATGGACCGCATACTTGTCTCGCCACCTCCATTTTCAGCGACCACAGGAGTTTGGATTACCATGTGATATCGACATTCATTATGCCAATGGTTAGGGCTGATGCATCCGTCAGCATCAAGGTGCTCCTAAATGCCACCGCCGCACACTTTGGGTTTAGGCCAACTTACAGGAGGGTCTGGTTGGCGAAGCAGAAGGCTGTTGCCCTCATCTATGGTGACTGGGATGAGTCGTACAACGAGCTCCCAAGGTGGGTGTTAGGAGTCCAGTTGACGATGCCTGGTACTGTTGCAGTCATAAGGACGAGCCCTGTTCGTGTCGGTAGACAGTTGGACGAGTCTCGAGCTTATTTTCACAGACTATTCTGGACTTTTCTACCGTGTATCGAGGCATTCCGTCATTGCAAGCCCCTAGTTAGTATTGACGGCACCCATCTGTATGGCAAGTATGGGAGAACATTGCTTGTCGCGATTGCACAGTACGGGAACTCCAATATACTCCCTGTTGCATTCGTATTAGTCGAGGGTGAGAATGCTGAGTCGTGGTCCTTCTTTCTCTCCCACCTGCGTCAGCATGTGACACCGCAGCCGGGTCTGCTGGTTATCTCGGACAGGCATAACAGCATCAAGGCCGCGCTTGAGGCTCCTGACGGAGGCTGGTTACCTCCGTCTACATACCGGGCATTCTGCATTCGACATGTTACGGCAAATTTCGCCCTCACCTTCAAGGGCAAAGACGCAAGGAGGCTCCTTGTGAATGTGGCGTACGCTAAGACCAAGGTCGAGTTCCATTACTGGTTTGATATTCTTAGGTCCGAAGACCCGACGATGTGTGACTGGGCGAACCGGATTGAGTATTCGTTGTGGATACAGCATTGTGATGAGGGGCGTAGATTCGGACACATGACAACGAATATATCTGAGTGTGTGAACTCGATCCTCAAGGGTGTCAGAAACCTTCCTGTCTGCTCGCTAGTGAAGGCAACATACGGAAGGTTGGCCGAATTATTTGTTCGCAAAGGGAGAGAGGCTGAGGCACAGATGGGAACGGAGCACAATTTAGTCAGCACTTGGTGAAGTGTATAGAGGCCAACTTGAAGACGGCTAGGTGCTTCACGGTTACTGTGTACGACAGGGATAACTCCAAGTTCACCGTCACAGAGACAACTCCGACTGGTTTTTTCTCACTGGGTAGCTACAGAGTCTCATTTGCATCTCACACATGTGACTGCGGATGCTTTCAGGCACTTCATTTCTCGTGTCCCCACGCACTGGCATGCTGTGCCTACTCACGGCTTACATGGGAGCCTTACGTCCACCAGGTGTATCGTCTTAGTTCGGTCTTCAGTGTGTATCGGATGGGTTTCACACCTCCCATTCCAGAGCCACCATATGACGGGCCGACTATCATCCCTGACCCCAACAAGAGGCGTGCGAGAGAGGGTCGTCCGAGGTCCACTCGGATACGGACCAATATGGACGAGGCAGATCCGAACCGGCCAAAGAGATGTGGGCTTTGTCGGCAGCCCAGCCACACACGTCGGAGTTGCCCACAGCTCGGAGGAGCAAAGCACACATGGGGACATGATTAGGTGTATTGGTGGCTTTGGTACTTTTGTTATTTCAATTTTGCGTTTAGATTCCACTATTATCGATTTTCTTAGTTGTAGTTGGTGACTGATAGAATTTGTTAATGTTAGTGCGATGTACTTTGAATGGGATTTTAGTTAATGAATATGTTCTGTCTACGCAATTTTAAACGAAATGTATGTCTAATGCACACCGGAATAAATAACTGTATAAGTTTTATTAAGATATGATGCGGAAACTATGTTCGTAACTTAAATTGCTGTGCGTAACGAATTCTGAATAATTCGAACCATCCTATTTCGAATTACTTGGTTACTATTTCTTCAGTGTAATTGGAACCTAATTGGTTCGAATTATGAAGTTAGAATTCGAACCTAATTGGTTCGAATTATGTGGCTCTGAGTTACAATGTGTAATTCGAATCTATTTGGTTCGAATTACGTGAAAACTAAGTTCGAACCAACTTGGTTCGAACTACATAGAGATGTGCTTTGGTTGATTGATGAATCAGATTTTGCTTTGGCTTATTTCTGTAAAATTGTTCTCCCTTTGACTTGTTTATGTTTTTTACCCAAAATATTGTGACGGGTCTTCTCCAGCATCACATTTTTCTTCTTTTGTCCCTTTCTTTCTAACTACCATACTTTTCTTCCTATGTTGTACTTTTTCTGAAAAAGTTGCATATTCATTGAAAAAGAATGAGTTTTATCAAAGGATCTTGCCTGTATAAAATTTTTAAAAATTTTTTATATTCATTGAAAAAGTTGCATGCATCTCTAGTTGGAATAATTTTCATTTATATTTTAAAAATTTTAATTTTGATATACTAACTATAAATAATTTTATCTGGTTTAACTAAATTTGTGAGAGTAAATATTTTTTAAATAACAAATTTGAAAATTAATTATTTTTAATAATGTTACAACACACAATTGTTTGTTTGTGTACAGTTTTTTTTATGCTGCGAATGTATGAAAATTAAATTCTATCTTAAATGAATATATTAAGTTGATTTTCAATTATTATTAAATTTAGAATTGTATTTTGGAAGGTGAACTAAATAAACTAAGTAGAATTCACAAAAGTAAAGAGTTCTCTTCTCTATAAATGTTGATAAAAAAGAGGAAAAAAATAAAAACCAAAGAAAAAATGAATATCATAACCAAAGTAACAAAAACAATTACCTTATTTGATGCATGAATAAGTGCTGTTATAAATGAAATTCCCTTGCCTATAATATAAATTTTGAATTTTCCTTGTTGTAAGTTGTATTCTAAGTGTTCCATGTTTATAAAAATCACCTGATTCCAAATATCATATTGTATGCAGGAAGTGAGATATCTTTCTTCAAAAATGACGTGTACCAAGGTGTAGTTTTCAAGGATCTTTTTGGCAGTCGATACTATTCTGCTGCTTCAATGTGTACTCTCCTCAATGAATCAAACTGCACGGTCAAGTTCAACTTTGGCCCTGATTGTGAATTCTTTCTCCTGAGGATTTCAAAGATCGACTAATTCCCAAGCCAATGATTGAAGTTACTTACCATAGTTTTGATAATCGAGGCTACTGAGAAGAAACCGTGAAAAGGTTGATGCCTTTTAAATGAAACTTAAATTCTTTTCTGTATCAAGATTGATAAATTCTTATGTTGCACACGCACTTCTTTGATTATGCTATCAAAGGGCTGATAAATTCCTATGTAACTACTTGATTAGTGTTAGCATTTAAATGATATTTTATCCTTGGGATGTTGCTTACACTTATGTTGCATCTTTAGGTGGTTGTTGCATGCTAAAAAATATTGTTTGGCTTTGAATATGGAGAAGAGAAGGTAAGAGAAGAGAAGAGAAGAGAAGAGAAATTTGGGGATTAGGGTTTTTATGTTTGATTTAGGGACCAAATTGCCACAAAAAATTTTACTAATCCACGTCAGCTAGCCATTTCCTAGTCAGCGTGTCAGAGATGAGTCCACATCAACTTTTCGATGGTGCCTATTGACGAAAAATGCTTGAAGGATGACTCTGAGGCCCGAAGTGTAATTTCAGGAATGAATATGTGTAATTATTAACTTCAGGGACTACTTTAAGTGTCGAGTGTAACTTCAGGGACCACTTTGAGGCTTAATTCCAGTGTTTCCATTAGTGGTTTTCTCTATAGAATCAAATTAGTGATGCCACCAATTTTTCGTTGGACGATCCAATCGTAATCCAGTCCAATTTTTAGAACTGTAATCTTAGTACAACGTGCCTATTAATACATTAGTAAAATATAAAAACAATATATATAAACTTTACTTTTTCTATCTTTATACAATTTGACAAATAATATTTTTTTAGAGACTTTTTAGAAATAATAACTGGGCACCGGATTCGATGGTCTCAGAACGTTTGGACCATTAAATGGTCCCATAACAAAACATGTTTTTTAAGGTTTTTAATGATTGCTAAATAGTCCTTATTTAATTTTAATTACAAATTAATTCTTTATATATTATTTAATTCTAAAATCTATTTTTTATTTTGTAAATTATTATTTTATCATTCATCTATCATGTTTATTAATAATAAAAAATAAAACAATAACAAATTAGATCTTCCATTAATTGCAATAAATATTTTGACAATTCTAATCAATTAGAATTTTATCCTTGATCTGTTACATACGTATAGGATTGTGAAATCGTGTTTGTTAGAAAATCAATTGATTGGATGCATAAAACAATTGATTGAATATTGGACGACAGTATGGTTTTCCCAAAAATCAATCAATTGTAATTGTTACACAATCGATTGAACCATGTTTAGAATTTGGAGTTTTTCTTATTCAATCGATTGTTCATGTTACCCAATCGATTGAAGTCTTCAAAGTAATAAATATTTTCACAATTCAATCGATTGACTTGTGCACTGTATTATATGTTATGCCGTTCTAAATTTTCCTGCTCGTGATTATAAATTATTATTTTATTATTCATCTATCTTATCTTTAAGATTCTATCTTCAATTTTTAAGTTTTCATTTTGATTTAGATACTCTAATCTTATCTTTTCTTTAATATTAAGATAATAAATTAGAGAATAATCTATCATCAATTACTCAATCCTACAATTAGAATCATTTATCAATCTCTTTTATCAAATTTTTTATTGTTTTTGTTCATCATTTATCCATCTACTTAATATCCCATTTTTCGTCATTATTTATCCATCTCTTTAATATCTAATATTTGTTCATCATTAATTGTATCACAGTTGCAGCAATCGGCAGAGATCCAATCAATTTCTTTATTGTAGTGTTTAGAAAATAATCCATTATTTTGATTACAAAATCGAGATTAGTGAATAGAATCTATAATTTTGCAATTCTTTGTTTCGATTATTTATTCATGAAATTGATTGCATAATGAAAAAATATATTTTATCTTTTAGTAATTCACATACATTGAGGAATATTAGAAAGTAAATAAAATTTATTATTTTTTATTATTAATTAGCTAGCAATATTTAAAAGTGTGGATTTAAAATGTATTATTGAATTATTATACTTAAAGAATTTATATAGCTTATATTTTTTTTTTGTCATTGTAAGTCCTACTATAATGAATGCTCAACGTTTTGATGGTATTTATATAGCCTATATTCCATGGTAAATCGAATTAGATGAATTCGATTTATGAAATTGGTTAAGCGTCATAACAAATCGAATCAATTGACATTTTATCAAATTTCTAAATCGAAGCAACTAGCTACGAATTATATTATGGGTACTCACATTTGAGGACAAAGATGTTCAACAAAAAATATTTTGGGACCAACTTAAAATATTACTTAAAATTATAATATTTTAAATATTAAATATTTAACTACCAAGTCTAACAATTCAAACACTTCTATTGGATATATTTATTTGTGCTTCTTAGAAAAACAAATTAAAAAACAGTAGTAGTTTTTTCAACATTTTTTAACTTCTTTTTAGAATAAAAAAATGTACTAGTATGTAATCATTATGTGTATATATCAATAATTTGTATATATATTATTAAAATGAAAATTTGTTAATGAAAATATCATTGAAAAGATCACATAATTAGTATATTTTATTCAAAATTTATGTAGTTATCTCATTTTATACCAATAAATAAATAGAATGAGTGCAAATCGAATTTGTTTGCTCAAAATGACATATTTATGTTAGCTTTTTGGATTTAGAGCATTGGTGTAATATTGAAAGCTATTTATTTTTTTTAGTATTATAGGACGTAGTGTACTAATTTTTTCTTTTATTGTACATTTTTAAGATGTCAGATATATTTATGGACACTGAAATAGATGAGCAATACCAGGAGGACGATGACATTAACTAACAAGAAGAGCTAGTATGTGACCAAGATATGATGGATGAACAATATGAATCCAAACAAGATTTTGGAGATGAATTTACTGTGTGAGTGTATTTTTCTGAAACTGATTCATCAGAGTTACCTTTGAAGCTTCTTATGTGATTGACTATGTGCAAGACATTACAATTTTGAATTTCACTAAAAATTATGTGGAGGAAATCGGTAAATATCACTTTTCTACTTTGCAGCTTGCATTTCATTTTTATTTGAAGTACTCAAAGTCTAAGGACTTTAGTGCAAGGAAGAGTAAAACTTTCAAAAATAGTATTGGTGAGGTTTACAAACAAAAGTTTGTATGTCATCGGTAAGGATTCAGGGAGGATAAGTATTACACGATGAAAAAAAAGAAAGAATGAGCCTAGATTGGAAACAAGAACTGGGTGTGAAGCCCGAATGGATGTTAAATTTGTATCTGAAACTCGAAGGTGGCATATTTTTTATTTCTCTAACGAACACAACCATGATCTATTGGATACACAATTCAGTGCTATCTTGCCTACCTATAGAAAAATGTCAGAGGCAGATATTATGCAAATGATGAACATGCTAAAGTCCAAGATTAGCACTTCACAGATGTTTGGTCTTCTAGCTAGTCAAGCGGGCGGGTATGAATTTGTTGGCTATGGTCCCAGAGATATGTACAATGAGATTGCTCGGCAAAGGCGTCAAGTTCCTGGTGATGCAACATGAGTGTTGAAGTAGTTGGAGGATATGCAGTTGAAGGATCCACAATTATATTTCAAAGCATGTCATGATTCAAGAGGTTTGTTACGTAACTTGTTCTGGTCTAATGGGTTTAGCCAACTAGACTACCAACTCTTTGGGGATGTTATTGCTTTTGATGTGACGTACAAGAAGAACAAGTATAGTTGTCCATTAGTCATATTCAGCGGAGTTAACCACCACAACCAAGGTAGTGAACTCGTAGTTTTTATCTGGACTTGTTAACCTAATTCAGAATCGTAATTCGTTGAATCGTAAGACGGAACGTAAACGTGACTCGTAAAATATAAAAATTATGAAAAATTTGATAGCAAAAATTTATTTTACCAATAATAAAATAAATCTCAAATAAACCAAATTACCTAAAAGACTATAACTAATATTATACCATAACAAGTTAAAAGTCACAATTCATAAAACACAAATTCACAAATCAACTCACAAATCAAAACACAAATTCACAACTCACGAATTTATACGATACCAAAATAACTTCAAATAGCAAATAAACTAACCAAACTAGTAAGAATGAACAACTAATTAACTAAAATCTAAATAAGTCATTTAATAATCTTTCTATTCTTCATTAATCATAAAATCTTTCGCATTATCATCTTCATTTTCAGGAGCAGGAGGAGGAGGTCCTTAGAGAAGTTCTTCAAACTCATCATCATCAAGATAAGGAATTGCTAAAGGATCCTTAGAAGCACCAATAACTTTATTACCATTTGCTCTATCATTCAAATTAGGATATGGAATTAGAGCATCCAAATCTTCTTCTTCTCCATCCTCATCAGCAAAAAAAATTATAAAATTATGTTTAATTCCAATTACAACCATTCAAGTTCAACAACAAAGTTCAACAATTCAATCTGAACAAAAACTATTAGAATTCAAGAACTGTCTTTAATGCCACAACAACCATTCAACTATTCAATTAAAAGAAATACAACAAAAAAGTTTAATAAAGAATTTTAAGTAATTCAGAACAAAATAGAGCAAAGCAAATTTTTTTCTAAAGTTCAACAACAAAGTTCAATAATCCAATTTGAAAAAAAATATTAGCATAATAAAAATTTAAGAATTGTCTGCCACAACAACAATTTAATCATTTAGTTAAAAGAAATTCAACAAAAAAAATTAAATAAAGCATTTTAAGTAATTCAACAAAATAGAGCAAAACAAAATAGAACAATATCTTATTACCTCTCACTTTTTATCTGTTGGTGCAAGTGTGCAACAGAAGGTTTCAGATTGAGTACTCAAAGTTTTCTATGGAGTACTTTTCTCATCTGTTCTTATTCTCACTGTTTCTTATTTTTCTTTCAATAAAACACAATCAATCTGAATTCTGAACCTCTTATTTGGGCAAAATTTCTTCTCTTTTAGTTTATAGGTTATACTATTTCTTTTTAATTCACATAGTATCCTTTACATTTCACACCTCATGTCTTTTATGTGTTGATACTTGATAAAAAAAAACTCTATCCTAACAGCAGAATTTTTCTTAATGGAATTGCACATTTAACAAGAAATACTAAATTAGACTTCATTCTTTAATGCAAAATAGAGATGATTGAACTATCCTTAACTAAAAAATAACCAAGGCATATTAAGGAAAAATGAGCATTGACTTTCACAATACGAGTTTCATGTTCCATATCTAAAATAAACCAACTAAACAAAAAGGAATTCAAAGATTATTTAATAGATAAAGCAAAAACATCATACACTAATAATATCTTTAAGTTACTAAATAATTAAAATTGCATATCTCAAAAGAAGAAAAATTAATAAACGATACGAAAGTTATATCATATACATACAGCATACTGATATGATATACATGCTTACAATAAACATGAACACATAAGTTAACCTCAATTTGAAAACCTACTATAATTCGCATAAAACCATATTCTAAATTGAACAATATAATCAATTTGCAATATAATTGATAAGCCAGCAAAGATAGGTAATATCAATTCAACCTGCAACATAATCAATTATAAACAAGCACAACAACAGATTGAGCATTAAAGATGATAAAAAATTAAAAAAGAGCTTTTAACTTAGCTGAACTACCAGTGAAGGAGAGGAGAAGAGCAGCAGCAATCCAAGTTCCAGAGCTAGAGAACCAGAGACAAAGAGGCAGAGCTAGAGAATCTCGTAAATCACAATCGCAAAGTGACGCTCACACAACCTAGCCACCACCAGTCTGATTCGACAACAACGATAGCAAACCTTACGGCGAGTCGGTGACGCTCCAAATTGGGGATTTTGATCACGTGAAATTTAAACTTCAGAGGGATAGAGAGATAGAGTCAGAGAGAGTCAGAGATTGAGAGACTTGAGAAAGATGAAATTTTACAATTTTTGCCATGGAGATAAACTGTAAAGTGATGAGGAAGGTTAAGAGATTAGGGAATTTACTGCTAGTCTACTAGGGCTCCCCATCTTCCATAGTCTTCTATTCAGATTGGGCCATTGGGTTGGATTGGGCTGCAATCAGGGCCAAGAAAAGAGCTTCTTCCATCTTGAATGCAACATCATGGCAAAATTAGCGATTCCGGCGGCTCTGCATTTTTGCGCGGCGATTCCATAAGATGCAGGTGAGTTCTGGACGAGAAACCGACACGGAGAGAAGATGAAAAAACATGAAATCGTGCGTTTCTACGAGTTGAAACGTGATTTTGACTACCTTGACCACAACCAAATAATTATTATTGCTGCTGCGTTAATTGTGGACGAAACTACTGATACATATATTTTTCTTCTACGTCAGCTCATGTTTGCAATGAAGGGTAAGACCCCGACCTCAATAATAACTGATGGGGCCATGGCGATTAGAAATGCAGTAAGAGATGTATTTCCTGAAGTCAGATATAGATTATGCGCTTGGCACCTTATTTGAAATGCGACTAGCAATGTTAGGAATCATTTTCATTTAAATTCAGGAAAATCATGTTGAGACACTACGAGATTCCCGTGTTTAAGCATAAGTGGGTTCAGCTTATTGAAGAATTTGGCGTTGAGGATAAGCCTTGGGTGAACAACATGTATGAAGAGAAGCATATGTGGGCTACCGCATATATGAGGTAAGTTTTTTGCTGGTTTTAGAACTACCACAAGATGTGAAGGTTTACACTTAGTTGTGGCAAGGTATGTGGGGTCACGATATAATTTGATAAGTTTTGTAGAGTATTTTCAAAGGTGTGTTGCACACTTGCGCTTTAAAGAATTTAATGCTGATTATGAATCTATACGTGGGATGCCCGTCATGCAGACTTGTAGAGCTACTAGAAAGATTTGCTTCTAAGGTATACACTCATGATTTAAAATATTGTATGAGTAAAATTGGTTGAATGGTCAATATTTAAAATATTTGTCAAAGTATAAAAGTTAGTCGGAGTGAGCTAAGGGACTATATATATATATATACCTAATAAAGGTAGTAAAATTTCAATTATATCTATTTTTTAATTTTTAAACTAAGTGAGCAGTCCTAAAAATAATCATGTTATCTTATCTTTAGTTAAAATTAAATACAAATTGAATTTTATCTTGATTTTTATTTTAAAATTTAACCAAGTGAGTTTTAAATTAATATGATTATATCTTATCTATAATTATTTTTAAGTCGATATATACTCAAAATCTAATAATAATAATAATAATAATAATAATAATAATAATGGACGGATCACTAATAGTTAAAGAAAAACAAGAACAAAACAATCGATTAATATTATCAAGAAAAACGTGAGGAATCTAGTGGAATAGAACTATACGTATTCAAGCATTAACCAATCGATTGAATGCATAATTGAAGATACTTGAATCAATTTCATGTAAAAACAATAGATTGAATGCATACTATAGTGGATTTCAAGCATTCTTCAATTGATTGGTTTCCTACTTCAATCGATGGAATGCATATCTCAATTGATTTTAAGAACAATTCAAACAATTTCAAGCCCTTGAAACAGATTTTTTTCATTCTTCGACACATTTCCTTCATTCTTCGTGCCTTGGGATGATGCCCCTTGGGTTCGTAATGCCTAGATTAGTGTATAGAAGATCAATTGCTTCCCTTTAACGATTGATAGCTTTAGTTTTCCTGTCTTGATGCTACCTCATCTTAGCAAATTGTCCCTCAATGTATAATCTTATGCTTTGTAATTCATCCATCAAATCTCGCATTGTTGGCAAAGGAGGCGGTGATGGTGGGGATTCCTGGGATTGTGCTTGCACCTTAGGGTCTTGTGGTTGTCCTTGCACCTGAGGTTCTTGGGCATCCGGATCTCTTCCCATCTATCTTAGAGTGTTGTCATCAATCTTAGCTACATTACCCAAAATGATACTTTTCTCTTCACTCAAGTCAATTCCAAGCCATTTGAAAATCTTGGTCCATTAGCAAGCATATCCTAAACCAACACTTTTCCTCTCTTCATTTCAAGCATATGATGAACCATAAAATAAGGCCATCTTATCTCCTTTCCAGTCACCATAGCCCAAAGTACTATAATATCTTCGTTAAACAAATTTTCATGATTATGTTTTATTGAAATCAACACTTATGAACACAAATACATCAATATACGCTGCTCATTACCCAAATCACTGCAACTTATATTACCTCTAGCATCTATGTGTGGATCCTCATACTACAGACTCTGCAAACCAACCAATCTATCATATTCATCCCATTTCTCATCTGCCGCAATACCTCCAGTAAATTTTACCTCGTGATAAAGTAAATTCTATTGTTCAGCTAATTGTTTTCAAGTAACTCTATAATATTGTGACCTTAAATCAAACTCAATCAGTAGTATTACTTCCTTATCCTCTTTATCACTTTCAGGAACAACATAATTTAAAGTTTTATAAACAGCCCTAACCAAGTGGGGATAATATTCATCCTTAGTTTGTACAAAAATCAGTCAAGTGCTATGTTTGGAAAGCATTCCAGACCAAATTATAATGTCTATCATGAATGAAATCGGCTGTTATGTACCTAAGAGGAACAATTGCCCTTGACTCAAACTTCTCCACATAGTTGTTCAATGCCCTCAGAGATGGCAGTCACCTTGCGGTGTAATGGGATGAAGAAACTAGTCTGACATATGCATAACTTTCATCCTCAACCCTATTTCTTTTTGCGTGTTTAGTTCTGGCCATTTTGGGGATATTAATTCTGTGAATTTTGTAGGAATTTGGACGAGGATTAATAATATGTATGTAGTTTGGAATAGGTGTTGATGAGATTGGAGAAGATGAAGAGAGAAGTTTTCTGGATTTCGAGAGAAGAGATGTTATGCAAAAATGGAGTTGCTATGTTTAAAAAAGGGAGGGAGGCTAAACACGGATAGTTATCCAGCTTAATATATTACAGATCAAAATTCAATCGATTGTATTATCATACCAATCGATTGAATGAAAAAAAAACCTTATTCACATCACATTTCAATCGATTGTATTATCATACCAAACGATTGAATTGGAAAATACCATTAATCACGTACAAACTTCAATCGATTGAATCATACCAATCAATTTAATTTTAATATATCATTCTAATAGCGTAAGTCAATCAATTGGGTAACATAACCAATCAATTGAATTGTGAAAACTCATATTGCTTTGATGATTTCAATCGATTGGGTAACACGAATAATCGATTAAATAAGAAAAACTCACATGCCATGCAAAATTCAATCAATTGTATATCAATTCCAATCGATTGAAGTTTAAGAAACCTGAATTTCAATCGATTGTTTTGTGCATTCAGTCAACTAATTTTCTAACAAACACGATTTCACAACCCTATACATATGTAATGGATCAAAGATAAAATTTTAATTGATTAGGATTGCCAAAATATTTATTATGATTAATGGAAGTTATAATTTATTATTTTGTTTTTGATTATTAATAAACATGATAGATGAATGATAAAATAATAATTTATAAAAACTATGTTTAAAATTAAATAAAAACTATTTAACCGTTATTAAAAAATTTAAAAAATATATTTTGTTAAGGAACCATTTAATAATTCAATCATTCTGAGACCATATAACTGAAATACAAACCAAATTCTACTCTCTTTAGTAAAAAAAAAAACTACCCTCCTTTTTCCTAAAAATGTTTCAAAAATGAAAACCCCAAACCTCAAGTCCCATTTTGGCCCTTGAAATTTTTGATCGGCCTCAATTTCGACCTCCAAATTTTTAGTTACCTAATTAACACTTCTAAATATTGGATCGTGTCCCACATTTGCTCCTGTAGATATCTCCGTTAACAAAGATCTGATGTGGCACGTTAAGTTGACACAGTGTGCATCTACGTGACACCTAACTTGCCAAAATGAATGTCTGATGAGCCAATGATGTGAAAAAAGTTGAATTTACTCAACTTAACCCCTTCGTAGATGATAAAACCCTAATTTGCAGCCATCTTTTTTCAAAATGTTTGAGACTTTGTTGGAGAAATGATGAGTTCAAGAAGCCAAGGAATTTGGTTCAGAGGTGGGCTGGGCTGGATGATTTGAGGTGGGTTAGGCTTGAGGTTCAGAGTTGGGCTGAGCTGGAGGTGCAAAGTTTGGCTGGCTTGAGGGTGCATAATTTGATTCAGGAGATGTAAAAATATTTTGTCCAACAGGTGTATTTGAGATACATAAAGACGGATTTGAGGTGGTGTCAAATACATGGTTTTTTGGATTGGGGGTCATAGGGATCAGTTGTGGAACCTTATCACCTTCACGTTCAGAATTTCCATGCTCAAGGTACACATGCACTACAATTTCATTATTCTTTGCGTGAAATCACATCTCCCACAACTCCTTGTCATGAAAGTGCTCTTAATCCATTCTTCAAGGGCCTCCCAGGAGCTAGCCACCAGCACTCCTTCAAGTTGTCATATCCAAGAACCTTGTAGTAATTTCTTATTGAGAACACATGCATTGTATTTTTCTCTAGTCCAAACAACTGTTCAATTTGGTTTCTGACATACACCACTTCTCCATCTTCTTTTGTCTCAAAACTTCTTCTATAGTGGATGACAATTGTTATATCATCATACATCTACATTGCAAAATAATAAAAATCTAAATAATGATTTCAAAAAATAAAGCATACTGACTTAACTGACTTCAAACTCTAAACAACAAAATAGAACATCATTGATTTTTAAGCAACAAATTTTTTAAACAGAAGCAACAACACACACATAATAACATTTATCCAAAGACAAAAAAAGATACCATTGGCATTCTCTTCTCCAGTAAGGAAAATGAAAAACAAATCCTAGAATCATTCACATGCAACAACTTCCAATGCCCTAGATATAACCAACAACTTGCTTCGACAACAACAATGCAATATAAAAACTGAAACAAAAGTCAAGAACAGAGTATCAAAAATTTTGTAAAAGAAAAAACTTCACTTCTTAACATGATCTTTGCCGTTTCTTTCCCAGGCAATGCTACTTGTTCAACAACCTCATCCAGCAGTCCAATACACGATGAATGTTATTCTGATTCTCATTTTTCACAGTCAAACATGCAAGAAAAACAAAGAACGTTGGAAAGAAGAATAGAAGAAACAGAGAAGAAAGAAAAAGAATAAAGTTACGTTGGGAAGGAACATAAAATGACGTCGTTTTAAAGTTTCTTACGTGTCAACTTAACGTGCTATATCAAATCTCTGTTAACAAAAATAGCTATAGGGATAAACGTGAAGCACTATCTAACATTTGGAGGTGTTAATTGAGTAACTAAAAATTTAGAGGTTGAAATTAAGGCTGGTCGAAAACTTCAGGAACCAAAAATGGGTTTCATCCCCCCAAACCTCAAATAAAGGTGGGTGGAAATTTATGTATAGGTGTCGTTCATCAAACAGATGTTGCATTCATTCACCGCTTCATTCTTCAGGGTTTCTCTCTTTATGGCTTCCAATTCCAAACCTCAACGTCTTCATTAAAGTAACTAAACCTCTCTCTCTCTCTCTCTCTCTCTCTCTCTCTCTCTCTCATTGAGTCACTAACATTGAAAATTGCACTTTGGAGGGGTTGATTGTGTTAGTTGCAGGTTCCAACGTTCAAGCCTCAGCAGTAAAGAAGGCAAGAACCATGGCTACTGAGTCAGCAATGAAGGCTCGTTTCACAAAATACGTTGAATATCTCAATGACATTGTAATTACTCTTATTGCTTTCACACCTTACTTTAACTATTTTGTTCTTGTTTCATTCGAAGTTTCAATCTTTTTTTAATGATTTGTTATTTTGGTTTGCTAGAGACTCTGATAGATTTTCAGTAGCCAGTGGAAATTGAGTTGAACTTAGCTGAAGGGTAAACATTGAGGTGCATAAATTTATAATTTCTTTTTAGATGATGTATATTTGGAGCATTATGCAGTGTTTAGGAAGTGATTGTGAGGGATCATTGGAAGGTTTAAGTGGTAATATCATGTTATTCATAGCATTTTGTTTTTCAAGTAATTATATTTACTTGAATTGAAATGGAAATTCTCTCTCCAAACTTTTGCTTGGGAGAATAGTGAACTGTTTGATCGTTGCATTAGCAATTGGGTTTTGAGATATTAAATTAGAATCACTGGTTGTTGTTGTTTGTTCTTCCCTCCAACACCTCAACTTTGAAACACACTCTAAAGGATTAGTGCTTTGAAGTGGTAGGGTCTGTTTATGTAGGAAGCATTGCACATCATAGAAGCTCACCAAAAATGTTATGTTACTAATTTACTTTTTTGAGATTAGTGGTTTTCAATTCATTCGGGATGTTTAGAATTGATAATCTTAGCACAAACTACATGGACCTTTAAGAAAACTGTTTCAATGATGATATCTTGAAACATGCTTTATATTAATTGGAATCATGGAATGTTGAGAAAACATATGGATATTGAGAAGCTGTGCCTGTTCTGTTATATGCTGCTCAGTGTTAAGTTTGTACTTTGTAGAATGAGAAACGAGAAAGAGTGGTAAAAGCAAGTCATGACGTAACAATGAACAGCAAAAAAGTAATATTTCAAGTTCATAGGTTATCTTCCGCTTTTCCATTATTCTCTCTCTGTTTTTCTCGAGTCTTGTGAATGATTGGGGGGATAATTTAGGATCTTCAACTAATTCAAATGCCATCTCGGATCAGCTAAATTACATAAACATGATCTTTATGTGACCTTTATTTTTATTATCTTTGCCAATGCTTTATTATATACTTCAATTAGTCATCTGAATCATTTTTCATTTTGTTCCCTGAAATTGATGTACTACTATGAGTTTGTTTTGCATTAGCAGTAAGGTTATCTTATTCACATTAAACCTCATATCCATACTTTATATATATCCTTTGTTTTCTGTTTGTTAAACAATTTGTGAATAAAGTCAGTATGAAAATATTCTATCTTAATAAAAACAAAATTATAAGAAATGTGAAATCAAGGTCTACTTGTGATGGCTACTGATTAAATGTTAATCTTTTTGATATTGTTGGCAATGCTTTATTTTAATGTCTTAACTAGGATGAGTAAGTATAATAAAGAGGAAGTACTTTAGAAAGCCGAAAAGGATCTAGCAGCAGTGACAGATCAGTACATGTCCCTACTAGTCAAAGAATTGCAGGGTACCAATTTTTGGAAGCTACGACGAGCATACTTGCCTGGGGTATGCTTAATGTAACTTTTTTTTGTTGAGGACAAAAATACTTTCATCTGATACATTCCTTTGGTGTTTGCAAATACAAGAGTATGTTGAAGCAACTACTTTCTGCGGCTTTTGTAAAAAATGGTATGCTTTTGACGCTTGACGAGATAAACAACACATTATTACCACTTAGTGATCCATCACTTCAGCCTCTGCAAATAAATATCCTTGACTATCTATTAGGGGTGAATGTATTTTTCTATTTTATTTATTATCCATGTCAGTGACTTATTTATTCTATTAATAGAATATTAGTGGATAACACACATACACTAACACCATATAACAATACATTTCCATTCAAAGAGTTTTACAAGTGTGCTTGATTTTTCTGTAATGAATATAACCAATTATGTTGGCCTCTTTTTTAATTACAGTTATATGATTTTTATAGAACATGAAGTATGCTTAAAATCAGATTGCAATTTTTTTCCAACGTGTATTTTTTAAAGGTGATGAACATTCTTTTACAGCTTGCAGATTTGACTGGAGAACTGATGCGTTTGGCTATTGGTAGGATACTAGATGGTGAGCTTGAATTTGCTCAGATGATATGCATATTTGCTCGTCATATATATAGAGAGCTTACACTTGTAGTACCACATATGGATGATAGTCATGATATGAAGACAAAGTTGGAAATAATGCTCCAAAGTGTCATGAAAATAGAGAATGGTAATGTTAGCAACACTGAAAGTTTCATTCTATAAACTTTTATGCCTTAAAGTCTTACTTGAGTATGAAGATAAAAATATAATAATTGATGGAGAACTAAAAAGTTAAATTACTAAGGGTCATTTAGTTTTTTCATTTATTTTATGTTAGTTCCTTAAAGTTTAGAAGTTTGTAATAAAGTCTTATATTGTATAAAAGTACGAAAACTTTGGAACAAGGGTTAAGTTGTCTCTGTGTGATTTTAAGGTCACTAGTTTAAGTTGTGCAATCAACCACCTGTTGCAATTATCAGGATAAGCTGCCGACATTATTCTCTTTGGTGTTACCCTTTTATAGGGTCCTATAATTTAAACATTTATAGTGTAGTATAGAACTTGTTTATAAATTTTAATGTATTGGGATATTATAAAATAATGAAATAAGTGCTCTGTTGTCATAAGTGCTTGATGTTATTCCTGCGTTCATGTAATTGATGCTTATAAGAAGTGTATCTTCTTAATTTTTATAACTGTATTTACATCATCTGAAGTCATTCTTGCTCTTTAATTATGATGCTTGCATGAATGATGATAATGATGATTCCTACCTATGCATTCTCTACTCATATAATGTGCTTTTTAGTTTGTCTTGAAAATGTTTCAAGTCTTCTAATGCATTTAACTTTCAGCCAATCTTGCTAACAAATGTTTGTTAATGTAGCTTGCTTTAGTGTTCATGTGAGAGGATCAGAGTATATTCCACTCTTTGGATCTGACGACCTGGGTTCTTTCTTGGTTGGAGTCGCAGATATCGAATTATGAGGTATGTTCATTCTTCTCTCGCATTCCTCCTTCATTTAAGTTGCCAATTTTATATAACAATTTTCAATGAAATGGGAGTTTCCATATAACAGCAATCCATTGAATGCTTAATTTGTCAAGGTTGATATCACAGAATCAATATAAGCAATATTGGTGATGAAATTTTGAAGTTCGTTCTTATCAAACATGGCATGACCGGTTGTGCCATTTTACTAGTAAAGTTTGAGCTGATCGCATAACATTAGTGTTAGCTTGTGCTAGATCTATTTTGTCGATTTTTAGCAAATTGAGAGTGGTTCGATATCTAGTGATTTGGAAGCGAAACCTACTCCTCTGTGAGTATTAGTTTTCTAAAGTGCATCAAAAAATCTTTTTGGTGAAACAAAATAAAAAGAAATCTAAAAGATAAACAAAATAAACTTTAAAACTAAATTGACTGGAATCGAAAGAAATTGCATTGAATTTAAATAAAGTAGTAAATTGCCTTTGACAAGATTAAAAGACTTTGAAATCGAAAACAAAGTGCTGAATCTAAAAAGTAAACAGAAAGAGTAAATTTGATTGAAAGATAAATTTGCAGAGAAAGTAAAGATTACAAAAAATGTAAATGTAATTTAAAAACAATGGAAGGAATCCTACAGAAAAATGACTCGGATGCAAACTCAGAAAGTCCTTGGGATGTGAGTATGTCCGAGTGTTTTTTTGAAGCAAAGTTCCAACTCTTTTTTCATTGATCTTTCATCTATTTATAAGAATCCATGACCAATCAGATTCAAGAATAACTCCCACGCATGCTAATCTTCAAAAAGCTGTTCCCGCTCCTTTTTCCTAATATGAGTAATTGCTAAAAATAACATTCAAAACTTTAACTCTTTGACTAAGCACCCCGACCAGCTCTTCGACTGAATACGTTGAATGGTTCTCGCTTCACATTCTTTAACAGAACCCTTCTCGATACAAACTTTATTCTTTGGAATACAAACTCAATAGATTTTGAATATAGTATTTCTCGAAATTCAATACTTCCGATCAACAAATTTCCATTTTAGGATTAATGTGTTTTTCGATATCATTTTAAAATGAAACACTTAATCCTATCTGCTCTAACTTTGCCACTATAATCAATTAATTTGTTATAAATGAAATTTATTAATTTTCATTTATTTGTGCCCACTCTGGCATGTTTCCCACTACTATCCATTTTCTCTTCCTTCCACTTCACCTTCTCAAAGAAGTTTCCTAATTTCGAATTTTGAAAATACGAAATATGAAATGGCAGCGCACCTCCTTCAATTTTACTTAACAAAATTTCTACCGTTACTCAACATTAACTTCCTCTCTCCCAACTTTCATCTTTCTTTTTAAACACTTTTCACAATTTCTGAACCTTCCTACAAAAACTTTTCCCCTCACCAGAACTCCCTTTGCGCACTCATCAATGGCTTCTTCTGCTCTAAAAACCTTATCTGTCCAAGACAAAGGCAAAGACCCCATAACTGAAACCTTTAAAGAATCTTATTTGCAGGTTTTGAATCTATTCAATGATATCATCATTGAAGATCCCAAGAATTTGCCTAAAGATAAAAGGATTCTTATACCCTTTCACTGCCGATGAGGAAACTTGCTGTTTCATCGGTCCTTTACAAACCTTAGAGCATACTAAAAAGAATGCCCAGATCTTTTCTAGTGCCGACGAAGAAGATTTTCTCATAAAACCAGACCTTTTTATTGCCCCCTTCATCGATCATAAAAAACCCATCAGAAACAACCCAAAAATACCCCCCGTGGAGCTGATTTCCTTGCCTGGTATCAATGCCTCGAACCATCAAAAGGTATCGCTTGGAGGGCACAAGGTATCTACGACCTCCTTCGTCTCTCTCATTTCACAACTACCACACATAATTGGATGATTGGTGCTGTACTAAGTTTTTGGAATAAAACCACCAATAACTTTCATCTTTTTTGTGGAATGGTGGGGCCTACACTATTCGATGTTGCCGCCATAAACTCTCGATTCACCTTTTCGAGAGATCAGAGAGACCATACATTCTTCACAAAAGACACCAGGTCCAATAAAACCAACAGAACCATCTTCTTCCCAAGGTTTCGACCTTTCGAAAGAGACTCCCGGCATTGCCCCCGAAATTCAAGATGTTCACTTGGCTAATTTAGTAGTTGTCTTGACCAAAATCACTCAAGAAGAAATTTCTGCCTCGGTCCAATTACTAAAGATCTACCAACATCAAATATTCCTGCAAATCTCAACTCTAAAACTCTCGAGCAATTGACTTCTCTTCTTAGGCTGTTAGCCCACACTGCTGACGAATGGGTTGCAAAACATGATTTGAACAACCTTTTATCTAACATCTTGAGTTCTCTTGTATTTCAGGTTCCACCTGAATTCTCCTCCATAGTGAGAAGATTTACCAAAGTTTCTAACAACTTTACCATTGCTCAGGACAGAATAAAAGAAGCTAAAGAAATAATAGCCAGGATCGAAACAGAATCGAAAGAAGTGGGCATTGTCTACCAATCGATCCAAAAGTCATATAAAGAATTTTGATCAAAGAATTGCCCAAGCTGCTAGCACTCAAGCCTCTTTTGACAAAAGAAAAGAAGCATTCAAAAGAGAATTGGCCAGAATTCAAGAGAAAGAAGCTGAGTTGGCAGGGCCTTATGCTGCAGCACAGCAAAAGAAACAAGATCTTTTCAAAGAACTTTGCAAAGTAGAAACTAAACAAAAAGAGATAAGGAGAAGATATGACAGGGCACAAAATGAAGAGCATGATGAAGTCGAAGCTTATTCTGCCCTCAATAGTGAAAGAGCTCAACTTCAAATGGAACTGGAGGAGCTATTAGCTCATCACTTGCCCAAATTTTGATATATTGTTCGAACTGAATTTTTATTTCATCTGTACTTTTCTCTAAACACTACTTCCTATACATCGACATTGTTTCAAGTATTTTTCATTTATCGATTTCACTATATTGCCAGAATCAATATCTTTAATATAATATGCGTTCCCGAAATACAAGTCAATTACCTGAAAAAGTCTTTCCCAATTATGGGATCATTTACCGAAAAATTTTGATTTCTTTTTCATTGGTAAAATAACTTTTAAAACCAAATCTCCCACACAAAAACATTTCTTTTACTCGACGATTATAACTTCGAGCAATATTACTCTTCTGATAAATCATAATCTCAAGTGCCAATATACGTTGTTGATTTAAATCATTCAACTTATACATTGCATTCCAATAATCTTCAATCGGTAAATTATCTTGCCATATTATTCTTAAAGTATTAAGATTAATCTTTAATGGCAACACTGCATCATGGCCATACACCAATTTATAAGGAGACGTATTCGTTGACCCTCTAGATGAATTTCAATAATCCCACAATACTTGGCTCAAAGTTTCATGCTGAATTCGAGGTTTTTAACCGATTTGTTTCTTAATCAATTGATCAATATTTTATTCGCTGTCTGAATCTGATCATTCGCTTGTGCATAATATATATGGAGTTGAATTTATCATAGTAATGTTTCTCGAGTCAGCAAAATTTTTAATACGTTGACCAGTAAACATAGTTTCCTGATCAGTACTCAAAGTTTGAGGAATTCAAAATTGATGAATTATGTATTCCTCTATGAAGTCAATAATTTCTTTTTGCCCTGCCTCTATTAGAGGAATAGCTTCAACCCATTTGTAAAATAATCAATTACCACTAGAATAAATTTATGATTTTTCGCAGAAAGTGGGTATATTATTTCAATCAGGTCCAAAGCCCAACCTCGAAAAGGCCATGGCTTAATAATTGAGTGTAATTCAGAGGCTGGAATCTGTTGTATTACTCCATGTCGCTGGCACTTTTGACATGCTTTCGCATAATCGATATAGTATTTGATCATGGAAGGCCAATACACTTGATCTCGTCGAAGTATCCATTTCATTTTCATTCTGGCTTGATGGGCAACACATATTCCTCTATGGACTTCTCCAAGAGCAATATCTTTGTCCGATTGACTTAAACACCTGGAAAGGCTACCATCGATTCTTTCTTTGTACAATTCATCAGCCATCAACACAAAATTCATTACTTTTAATTTAATTTTTCGATCCACCAGAATATTGGGATTTTTCAAATATTCAGCAATTGGTTTTCTCCAATCGTCATCATCCCATTCGTCCAAAATCAAAGCCTCTCTTTCTTTAATGGGTACCAGAATTTGAAAAACTTTGCCAATTTCTCCAACGTCTCAGGGAGTATTTTATATCTCGATGCGATTTGGGCCAACTCATTTGCAATCTCATTTCGAACCCTTGGAATGTGAACCAGAGACACTTTTCGAAAAGACACTAACAACTCCCATACTATCGATAAATACTTTTGTAACTTTTCGTTATTACTTAAAATCTTTAGTTAGCTGCTTCAAAACCAACTGGGAATTCCCAAAGATTTAAGCATCCAATGCTCCTTTACCAACCAAAATTTCTAAATCTAATATCAAGGCCTCATATTTGGCGACATTATTCGAAAAAGGATATTTTAATTCAAAAAGAAATTCTGATGGGGATTCTTCCAGAGAAATGATCAAAATTTCGATTCCGGAACCATCTTTGTGTTTCGAACCATCAAAATACACTTTCCAACAATCGGAAGCTACATCGACTATATTTGCCCCATGGTCATTGAGATTGTTCGGTCGATCGACTAGGATATCTGCAATGACATGACCTTTCACAGCTTTGGCTGACACATATTGCAAATCAAACTCTATTAAAGCAAGCATCCACTTTCTTAACTGACCTCTTAACATAAGATAAGATAACATATACTTTCTTAAATCTGTCTGTGCAATTACTTTCACAGTTTTAGCAATCATATACCATTTCAACTTTGTACAGGCATAGTACAAAGACAAACACAACTTCTCAATAGGAGAATATCTTGTCTTGATATCGGTTAGTACTCTACTTAAATAATAAATAGCTCTCTCACGTCCATCCTCATCATCCTGAGCTAACATGCATCTAATAGTACTAGTAGATGCTGCAATATGCAACTTTAAAGGCTCATGAGAACGGACCGTTGCCATCACTGGCTTTGGACATGTAAGCTTTGACTGATTCCAATGCTTTTTGATGACCTTCTGTCCATTCAAATTGAGACTCATCTTTTAGCTTAACCAAAGATGCAAAGATTCGAGTTCGACCAGAAAGATTCAATATGAATCGTCGAAGGTAATTAACCTTCCTAAGAAAAGATTGTGCTTCCTTTTTTGACTTAGGAGGAAGCAAATCTAGAATTGTGTTAAATTTATTTTTATCAATAGCAATTCCCTTCTTATGAACAATAAACCCCAAGAAATTTTCTGCAACACAACGACTGCACACTTCAAAGGATTTATTTTCAACCTTTTTTGTATTGTAATAAATGCCTGCCTTAAATGATCGAAGTATTGATTTATCGAATTCGATTTAACCATAACATCATCAATATAAACTTCCATGAACTTCTCGATAAATTCATGAAAAATAATATTCATGGCGCGTTAGTATGTTGCACCAGTAATTTTTAAACAAAAAGGCATTACTATCCATTCGTATGTTCCTAATGCCCCAGGACATCAAAAAGTAGTTTTCAATACATCATTCTCAGCAATAAAGATTTGGTTATGTCTCGAATAACTGTCCAAAAAACTTAAGATTTCATTATCTACTACAGAATCGATCAACATATCTGCTGTGGACATAAAGTATTTATCTTTTGGAGTAGCATTGTTTATAAAATTAAATTTGGATTGTTTTGATTTTTCAGTTTCTTCATACACAATCACCCCATACATTGTGACATACACAGCCACACCATGGCACTGCATGCCTATCTCTCCCTATGTCCCTCTCAACGTCACTCTTCTCCTTTGTTCACTCATACATACGTGCTCTTGTACCAGCCGTTGAGACATATTATAAAAGCTTACTAATTAAAAAAAAATTGAAAAAAAATTCAATACTTGTATAGATCAACTATTTAGTATTTATCTTATATAAATCGCTTAGCGTGATTCCCAAAAAATTTTTATATCATTATTAAAATATCAATTACATAGATACAACTCTAGTTTTATTTCGATATATAACTTACAAGCACTAAAAGGTCGTTATCAAACTAATTTTCTTTATGTATGTATAGCATAACTTCCTAGGGATGTAGAGCAGGGAAAAAATCAAAGCAATATATATATATATATATATATATATATATATATATAAGAAATACTAAAGAACCATCAGAGTATTAGTTTTGGCCATCACATTTAACTATTAATTCAATTTCTTTAGTTTAGTAATTCAACAAGATATTTTATCCCAAATCTTTAAATATTGATAGTTAATTGATGGTCAAAAATAATAAATTTTGATATTGAGAGTTTGATATTGAGAGAATCTACTCCCTATGTATATACATACAATTTAGTTTTAATGCATTGTAAAATAGTTTTACATCTATTATATCTATTATGTATTCTATTACATATTACAAATTTTACAACCAAAATGTGTCACATATCACTCTCTCATTGCAATTGAAATCAAATCTTTTCCTGCAAAATTAAAGAACTCTCCCCTCTTCTCTTTTCTCTTCCTTTCTATATTTATCTCATTCCTTCACTCACTCTATCTCTCTTATATATCATTATCAATGACTAATTATAAATTTGACAATTAAAATATACATGACATTCTCTAATTGCATTCAAATTAAATTAAAATTAAAATTTTAATATTAAAACTGAAATATAGCTATATTATGTGACACCCTACTACACTAAGTTTTACGCTTAAGTCGTAGGACAGAGGTAGTGTGGTATTACAGACCTCTATTCCATAAAATAAATACATATAATAGTGAAAAGAGATAATATACTAAGAGTCTTAAAAAACGGGTAAACAAAAATTGTAAAATAAAAAACGCAACGCTCAAGGAATAGGATTACTTGCATGATAAGAAACCTAGAAGATAAGGATAAGAATAAGTGACAGAGTAAAAGAAGGCCAAGAATACAACATAATTAGTTCCTGACTTAGCCTGCGAAGCCAAGGCTGGTTGGAGAATATATATATATATAGACGTCCCAAGATACATAAATACAAAATAGGATCCTATCTCTCCCACAACCTCTATGAGGAACAAAATAACAAGTTTTCTTGGAGAGCACGCTAGGTACATAGGTACCTATATACATATAAACAGAAAATTCCAAAATAACCCATGGACTACTCCGCTTCAAGGATCCAGACACCTAGCGAGGAGCCTCTCAACCTGCATATGAAAATAACAACACAGTATGGGATGAGAACCGGAGATTCTCAGCATGGTAAAGATGCCATGCGTATGATAAATAAGGTCTTGGGAATGCCAGAGGCAATCCTAGAACTCCGTCATACAATTATAAAACTTAATTTCTAAGAAAAAGCCATAATTAGGGGTAGATAATCTAAGCATTTCTAAACTTACTCAAATTCAAACCTAACATAACCACCAACCCTTTTCACCCTTCCTTCGTTCCTCCGTCATCCATAAATCATGCAGAGACAAGCAACCAAATACATTCACGCACACGTAAGAAGCAGATAGTGCAAATAACAAGTATAGCAAGTAGCAGAATATATATTTTCAATTAGGCAACCTCAGATAATGCATAGCAATCAAAAGAAACAAATGCTCATGATGCATGCCTATCCTATGGCTGATGAGGTTCATTTGTCGGTTATCCAACTAATCTGACAAGTCCGAAAACATTAGATTGTCTCCTGTCGCACATCCCCATGAGTCTATGCATAGATTACACATTCATTTATCATTTACTCACTCAATGGTGGCTATCCATACCCGGGAATTTATACGTGCCCGGTCACCCTTACGACGTAGGGTCAACAGAGTATCGAGATTCAACCTGGAACACGTGGTGGCAAGCCATGGTTCTTACCCAGGAAAACTCGTTTCTCATATATCATTCATAATCCATTTCATAGTCATAATCATTATTTAATCATTCATCAAAGCCATGGCATATTAACTCCGTTCATTAACCACTTCCCTTTCACATTTCTCATCATATTTACCTCTTTCTTCATTCCCAAGTTACCTAAAACTCCTAACTTCTGCTATTCACTAAACTTACTAGTAGGATCTAGGATTAATAGGGCAAAAATAGGGGGTTTAGGATTTAAAATCATGTTTAGAACAGAAAAGCATAGGTGCTAGAAAATAGGGCATGTGCGTACGCACACACCTGTGCGTGCGCACAACTAAAAAAGAAAGCAGAACGTGTGCGTGGGCACAGATGTGTGCCGTGTGCACAGATGTGTGCGTGTGCACATGATGAGTGGATAATTTATAAGCTTTTTGGCATTGTTTTTAGGTAGTTTTTAGTAGGATCTAGCTACTTTTAGGGATGTTTTTATTAGTTTTTATGCAAAAGTCACATTTCTGGACTTTACTATGAGTTTGTGTATTTTTATGTGATTTCAGGTATTTTCTGGCTGAAATTGAGGGACCTGAGCAAAAATCTGATTCAGGCTGACAAAAGACTGCTGATGCTGTTGGATTCTGATCTCCCTGCACTCGAAATGGATTTTCTGGAGCTACAGAACTCCAAATGGCGCACTCTCAATAGCGTTAGAATATAGACATCCAGAGCTTTCCAGCAATATATAATGGTTCATACTTTGTTCGAGCTTAGACGACGCAAACTGGCGTTCAACGCCAGTTCCATGCTGCATTCTGGAGTAAAACGCCAGAAACACGTCACAAACCAGAGTTAAACGCCAAAAACACGTTACAACTTGGCGTTTAACTCCAAAAGAAGCCTCTGCACGTGTAAAGCTCAAGCTCAGCCCAAGCACACACCAAAGTAGGCTCCAGAAGTGGATTTCTGCACTTAGACTTATTTCTATAAACCCTAGTAACTAGTCTAGTATAAATAGGACATTTTACTATTGTATTAGACGTCTTTTGATTGATCTTTGGTCAGTCTTTGACCAGGTCCTTTTCCCTTATTTTCGATTTCATATCACACTTTGGGGGCAGGCCATTCGGCCATGCCTAGACCATCATTTATGTATTTTCAACGATGGAGTTTCTACACACCATAGACTAAGGTGTGGAGCTCTGCTGTACCTCGAATTTTAATGGAATTACTACTATTTTCTATTCAATTCATGCTTATTCTTATTCCAAGATATTCACTGCCCTTCAACCTGATGGATGTGATGATCCGTGACACTCATCATCATCCGTCCCTATGAACGCGTGCTTGACAACCACTTCCGTTCTACCTTAGACCGAGCGCATATCTCTTGGATTCCTTAATCAGAATCTTTGTGGTATAAGCTAGAATTATTGGTGGCCATTCTTGAGAATCTAGAAAGTCTAAACCTTGTCTGTGGTATTCCGAGTAGGATTCAGGGATTGAATGACTGTGACGAGCTTCAAACTCACGATTGTTGGGCGTGGTGACAGACGCAAAAGAATCAATGGATTCTATTCCGACATGATCGAGAACTGACAGATGATTAGCCGTGCTGTGACAGAGCATATGGACCATTTTCACTGAGAGGATGGGATGTAGCTGATGAGCGGATAATTTATACGCTTTTTGGCATTGTTTTTAGTATGTTTTAGCTAGTTTTTAGTATATTTTTATTAGTTTTTAGTTAAAATTCACTTTTCTGGACTTTACTATGAGTTTGTGTGTTTTTCTGTGATTTCAGGTATTTTCTGGCTGAAATTGAGGGACCTGAGCAAAAATCTGATTCAGAGACTGAAAAGGACTGCAGATGCTGTTGGATTCTGACCTCCCTGCACTCGAAGTGGATTTTCTGGAGCTACAGAAGCCCAATTGGCACGCTCTTAACGGCGTTGGAAAGTAGACATCCTGGGCTTTCCAGCAATGTATAATAGTTTATATTTTGCCCGAGATTTGATGGCCCAAACCGGCGTTCCAAATCAGCTCAAAACTGCCCGGCGTTAAACGCCGGAATTGGCACAAGAATGGGAGTTAAACGCCCAAACTGGCACAAAAGCTGGCGTTTAACTCCAAGAAAAGTCTCTACACGAAAATGCTTCAATGCTCAGCCCAAGCACACACCAAGTGGGCCCAGAAGTGGATTTTTATGTCATTTACTCATTTCTGTAAACCCTAGGCTACTAGTTCTCTACAAATAGGACCTTTTACTATTGTATTTTCATCTTTGGACATCTATTTCTTAGATCAGATCTTTAGATCTTTGAATCTTTTGATCACGTTTTGGGGAGGCTGGCCATTCGGCCATGCCTAGACCTTGTTCTTATGTATTTTCAACGGTGGAGTTTCTACACACCATAGATTAAGGTGTGGAGCTCTGCTGTACCTCGAGTATTAATGCAATTACTATTGTTCTTCTATTCAATTCAGCTTGTTCTTATTCTAAGATATTCATTCGTACCCAAGAACATGATGAATGTGATGATTATGTGACGCTCATCATCATTCTCACTTATGAACGCGTGCCTGACAACCACTCCTGTTCTACAAGCAAACAAGGCTTGAATGTTTATCTCTTGGATTCCTTAATCAGAATCTTCGTGGTATAAGCTAGAATTGATGGCGGCATTCTAGAGAATCCGGAAGGTCTAAACCTTGTCTGTGGTATTCTGAGTAGGATTCAATGATTGAATGACTGTGACGAGCTTCAAACTCCTGAAGGCTGGGCGTTAGTGACAGACGCAAAAGAATCAATGGATTCTATTCCAACCTGATTGAGAACTGACAGATGATTAGCCGTGCCGTGACAGGGTGCATTGAACATTTTCACCGAGAGGACGGGATTGTAGCCACTAACAACGGTGATGCCCAACATACAGCTTGCCATGGAAAGGAGTAAGAAGGATTGGATGAAGACAGTAGGAAAGCAGAGAGACGGAAGGGACAAAGCATCTCCATACGCTTATCTGAAATTCTCACCAATGAATTACAGAAGTATCTCTATCTTTATCTTTATGTTTTATTCATGTATCATCCATAACCATTTGAATCTGCCTGACTGAGATTTACAAGGTGACCATAGCTTGCTTCATACCAACAATCTCCGTGGGATCGACCCTTACTCGCGTAAGGTTTATTACTTGGAAGACCCAGTGCACTTGCTGGTTAGTTGTGCGAAGTTGTGAAATTATGTTTAGACCATGGTATTGAGCACCAAGTTTTTGGAGCTATTACCGGGGATTGTTTAAGTTGTGAAAAGTAGAGATCACAATTTTGTGCACCAAGTTTTTGGCGCCGTTGCCGGGGATTGTTGAGTTTGGACAACTGACGGTTCATCTTGTTGCTTAGATTAGGCATTTATCTTCAGAGTTCTTAAGAATGAATTCTAGTGTTTCAAGGTGATGTTCTTATCATCACCAAAGCTGATTGATTCTCATCAATTTAGCTCTTGAATGCAATGTCCTGCTGAAGCTTGGCTAGCCATGTCTAATTTCCTTAGACTGAAGCTTTAGACTAACATTGCATGATTCCTGGAATTCTCATTAAGAATTTTGATATCTTTATTTTCTTTTTCCACTTAATTTTCGAAAAAAAACCAAAAAAATTACAAAATCATAAAAAACCAAAAATATTGCATGTTTCTTGTTAAGTCTAGTGTCTCATTTTAAGTTTGGTGTCAATTGCATGTTTCTGTTCTTCTTGCATTCATTCATGTGTCTTAAGTGATCTTCAAGATGTTCTTGATGATTTCCTTGCTCTGATCTTTGAATTCTCTTGACTTGAGTGTTTTGTTGTTTCTCATATGCATTCTCATTTGTTAGTGTCAATAGTATACAAACTGCTAAGTTTGGTGTCTTGCATGCATTGTTATTTGATTTTAGTTGCATTATTAAAAATCCAAAAAAATTTTTAACTTGTGTCTTTTCAAGTCAATAATACAGAGAATTGAAGATTCAGAACATACAGCAGAGGAATTACACAGAAAAAGCTGGGCGTTCAAAATGCCCAGTGAAGAAGGGCAAACTGGCGTTTAAACGCCAGCCAGGGTGCTTGGTTGGGCGTTTAACGCCCAAAAGGGTAGTGCTTTGGGCGTTAAACGCCAGAATGGATACCATTCTGGGCGTTTAACGCCAGGATGGCACAAGAGGGAAGATTCTGTTTTTAATTCAAATTTTTTTCAAGTTTTCAAAAATTTTCAAAATCAAATCTTTTTCAAATCATATCTTTTCAATCAAATCTTTTTCAAAATCAATTTCTTTCCATTTTCAAAAATACTTGCTATCAATTAATGATTTGATTCAACATTTCAAGTATGTTGCCTTTTCTGTTGAGAAAGGTTTAATGTTTGAATCATATCTTTTCTTGTTAGCCAAGTCATTAATTTTTAAAATGAAATCTTTTTAATTGTTTTTCAAATCATATCTTCTCAATCACATCTTTTTAAAACCATAACTTTTAAATCATATCTTTTTAATCACATCTTTTTCAAAATAGTTTTCAATCATATCTTTTTAATTTCTAATTTCAAAATCTTTTTCAAAAATCACTTGATTTCTTTTCCACTCTTAGTTTTCGAAAATCAATTAGTATTTTTCAAAATGTTTTTAAAATCTTTTTAATTTATTTTCAAAAATTTCTTCCCCTCTTTTCACATCCATCTATTTATGGACTAACACTTCTCCTCAATGCACAATTTGAACTCTGTCTTTGGTGATAAGTTTGAATTCTTCTACCTCCTCCTTCTATTTTTCTTTTTCTCTGACACCTCAAGGAATCTCTATACTGTGACATAGAGGATTCCATATTTTCTTGTTCTCTTCTCTTTCATATGAGCAGGAGCAAAGACAAAAGCATTCTTGTTGAGGCTGACCCTGAACCTGAAAGGACCTTGAAGCGAAAGCTAGGAGAAGCTAAGGCACAACTCTCTATAGAGGATCTAACAGAAATCTTCAAAGAAGAAGACATGGCAGCCGAAAAGAACAACAATGCCAACAAAGCAAGGAAGGTGCTGGGTGACTTTACTGCACCTACTCCCGACTTATATGGGAGAAGCATCTCTATCCCTGCCATTGGAGCAAACAACTTTGAGCTTAAGCCTCAATTAGTTTCTCTAATGCAACAGAATTGCAAGTTCCATGGACTTCCATTGGAAGATCCTCATCAGTTTTTAGCTGAATTCTTGCAAATCTGTGACACTATCAAGACTAATGGGGTTGACCCTGAGGTCTATAGACTTATGCTATTCCCTTTTGCTGTAAGAGACAGAGCTAGGATATGGTTGGACTCACAACCTAAAGAAAGCCTGAACTCTTGGGAAAAGCTAGTCAATTCCTTCTTGGCAAAGTTCTTTCCACCTCAAAAATTGAGTAAGCTTAGAGTGGAAGTCCAAACCTTCAGACAGAAGGAAGGAGAATCCCTCTATGAAGCTTGGGAAAGATACAAACAATTGATCAGAAAGTGTCCTCCTGACATGCTTTCTGAATGGAGCATCATAGGAATCTTCTATGATGGTCTGTCTGAACTGTCCAAGATGTCTTTGGATAGCTCTGCTGGAGGATCTCTTCATCTGAAGAAGACGCCTACAGAAGCTCAAGAACTAATTGAAATGGTTGCAAATAACCAATTCATGTACACTTCTGAAAGGAATCCTGTGAACAATGGGACAAATCAGAAGAAAGGAGTACTTGAGATTGATACTTTGAATGCTATATTGGCTCAGAACAAAATATTGACTCAGCAAGTCAATTTGATTTCTCAAAGTTTGTCTGGAATGCAAAATGCACCAGGCAGTACTAAGGATGCTTCATCTGAAGAAGAAGCTTATGATCCTGAGAACCCTTCAATGGAAGAGGTGAATTACATAGGAGAACCCTATGGAAACACCTATAATTCTTCATGGAGAACTCATCCAAATCTCTCATGGAAGGATCAACAGAGACCTCAGCAAGGTTTCAACAACAATAATGGTGGAAGAAACAGGTTTAGCAATGGCAAGCCTTTTCCATCATCTCCTCAGCAACAGACAGAGAATTCTAAGTAGAGCCATTCTGACTTAGCAACCATGGTCTCTGATCTAATGAAAACCACTCAAAGTTTCATGACTGAAACAAGGTCCTCCATTAGAAACTTGGAGGCACAAGTGGGTTAGCTGAGCAAGAAAATTACTGAACTCCCTCCTAGTACTCATCCAAGCAATACAGAAGAGAATCCAAAAGGAGAGTGCAAGGTCATCAACATGGCCGAACTTGGAGAGGATGAAAAGGCAGTGAGCGCCACTGAGGAAGACCTCAATGAACGTCCACTGGCCTCCAATGAGTTCCCTAATGAGGAACCATGGGAATCTGAGGCTCACACTGAGACCATAGAGATTCTAATGGATTTACTTCTGCCATTCATGAGCTCTGATGAGTATTCTTCCTCTGAAGAGGATGAGTATGTCACTGAAGAACAAGTTGCTAAATACCTTGGAGCAATCATGAAGCTAAATGACAAGTTATTTGGTAATGAGACTTGGGAGAATGAACCTCCTTTGCTCACCAAAGAACTGGATGACTTGTCTAGGCAGAGAATACCTCAAAAGAGACAAGATCCTGGGAAGTTTTTAATACCTTGTACCATAGGCACCATGACCTTTAAGAAGGCTCTGTGTGACTTAGGGTCAAGTGTAAACCTCATGCCTCTCTTTATAATGGAGAAGCTAGGGATCTTTGAGGTACAAGCTGCAAGAATCACACTAGAGATGGTAGACAAGTCAAGAAAACAAGCTTATGGACTTGTAGAGGATGTTTTGGTAAAGATTGAAGACCCCTGCTGACTTCATAGTCCTAGAGACTGGGAAGTGCATGGATGAATCTATCATCCTTGGCAGACCCTTCCTAGCCACAGCAAAGGCTGTGATTGATGTGGACAGAGGAGAATTGATCATTCAAGTGAATGAAGAATCCTTTGTGTTTAAGGCTCAAGGATATCCCTCTGTCACCATGGAGAGGAAGAATGAAGAGCTTCTCTCAAAACAGAGTCAAACAGAGCCCCCACAGCCAAACTCTAAGTTTGGTGTTGGGAGGCCACAACCAAATTCTAAGTTTGGTGTTGAACCCCCACATTCAAACTCTAAGTTTGGAATTGGGAGGTTCCAACATTGCTCTGAGTATCTGTGAGGCTCCATGAGAGCCCTCTGTCAAGCTACTGACATTAAAGAAGCGCTTGTTGGGAGGCAACCCAATGTTATATTTAATATAGTTTTCCTTTGTTATTTTATGTTTTCTGTAGGTTGATGATCATGGGAAGTCACAAAATCAATTGAAAAAGCAAAAACAGAATGAAAAACAGAAAGAAAAATAGCACACCCTGGAGGAAGACCTTGCTGGCGTTTAAACGCCAGTAAGGGCAGCAAATGGGCGTTTAACACCCAGTCTGGCACCATTCTGGGCGTTTAACGCCAGAAAGGGGCACCAGACTGGCGTTAAACGCCAGGAAAGGGCAAGAAGTTGGCGTTAAACGCCAGAAAGGGGCACCAGCCCGGCGTTTAATGCCAGAATTGGCATAGAGAGCATTTTTGCTCGCCACTTGGTGCAGGGATGACTTTTCCTTGACACCTCAGGATCTGTGGACCCCACAGGATCCCCACCTACCCCACCACCCTCTCTCTTCTTCTTCACCCATTCACCAATCACCTCAGCACCTCTTCCCCAAAAACCCTTCACCTATCAAATCCCATCTTTCTCTTCACCACTCACATCCATCCTTCATAAAACCTCAGCTACCTCACCATTCAAATTTAAACCCCAAAAACCCTTCACCTATCAAATCCCATCTTTCCCTCCTAAACCCACCCTCCCATAACCGAACCCTACCCCTCTCTCCACCCCTATATAAATCCATCTTCACTCCTTCATTTTCACACACCCTAAACACTACTTCTTCCCCTTTTGGCCGAACCACAAAGCCACCTCCATCTGCTCTATTTCTTCTTCTTCTACTCTCTTCTTTCTTCTTTTGCTCGAGGATGTGCAAACCTTTTAAGTTTGGTATGGTAAAAGCATTGCTTTTTGTTTTTCCATAACCATTTATGGCATCCAAGGCCGGAGAAACCTCTAGAAAGAGGAAAGGGAAGGCAAAAGCTTTCACCTCCGAGTTATGGGAGATGGAGAGATTCATCTCAAGGGTGCATCAAGACCACTTCTATGAAGTTGTAGCCTTGAAGAAGGTGATCCCCGAGGTCCCTTTTAAACACAAAAAGAGTGAATATCTGGAGATCCGACATGAGATTCGAAGAAGAGGTTGGGAAGTTCTTACCAACCCCATTCAACAAGTCGGAATCTTAATGGTTCAAGAGTTCTATGCCAATGCATGGATCACCAAGAACCATGATCAAAGTGTGAACCCGGACCCAAAGAATCGGCTTACAATGGTTCGGGGGAAATACTTAGATTTTAGTCCGGAAAATGTAAGGTTGGCATTCAACTTGCCCATGATGCAAGGAGATGAATACCCTTACACTAGAAGGGTCAACTTTGATCAAAGGTTGGACCAAGTCCTCATAGACATTTGTGAAGAGGGCGCCCAATGGAAGAGAGATTCAAGAAGGAAGCCGGTTCAATTGAGAAGGCATGACCTCAAGCCCGTGGCTAGGGGATGGTTGTAGTTTATCCAACGCTCAATCATTCCCACTAGCAACCGGTCCGAAGTTACTATAGACCGGGCCATCATGATTCATAGCATCATGATTGGAGAAGAAGTAGAAGTTCATAAGGTTATAGCCCAAGAACTTTATAAGGTGGCGGACAAGTCCTCTACCTTGGCAAGGTTAGCCTTTCCTCATCTCATTTGTCATCTCTGTTATTCAGTTGGAGTTGACATAGAGGGAGACACCCCCATTGATGAGGACAAGCCCATCACTAAGAAAAGGATGGAGCAAACAAGAGATCCCACTCATCATGAAATCCCTGAGATGCCTCAAGGGATGCACTTTCTTCCACAAAACTATTGGGAGCAAATCAACACCTCCCTAAGAGAATTGAGTTCCAACATGGGACAACTAAGGGTGGAGCACCAAGAACATTCCATCCTCCTCCATGAAATTAGAGAAGATCAAAGAATCATGAGAGAGGAACAACAAAGGCAAGGAAGAGACATTGAGGAGCTCAAGCACTCCATAAGATCTTCAAGAGGAAGAACAAGCCGCCATCACTAAGGTGGACCCGTTCTTTAATCTCCTTGTTCTTTATTTTCTTGTTTTTCGAATTTTATGCTTATGTTTATCCATGTTTGTGTCTTATTACGTGATCATTAGTATCTTAGTGTCTATGCCTTAAAGTTATGAATGTCCTATGAATCCATCACCTTTCTTGAATGAAAAATGTTCTTAATTGAAAAAGAGAAGAATTGCATGAATTTTGAATTTTATAACAGATTAATTATTTTGATGTGGTGGCAACACTTTTGTTTTCTGAATGTATGCTTAAACAGTGCATATGTCTTTTGAATTTGTTGTTCATGAATGTTGGATCTTGAAAGAATGATGAAAAAGGAGACATGTTACTGAGGATCTAAAAAATCATAAAAATGATTCTTGAAGCAAGAAAAAGCAGTGAATACAAAAAAAAAGAAGAAAGAAAAAGAAAGTTGTGATCCAAGGCAAAAAGAGTGTGCTTAAGAACCCTGGACACCTCTAATTGGGGACTCTAGCAAAGCTGAGTCACAATCTGAAAAGGTTCACCCAATTATGTGTCTGTGGCATTAATGTATCCGGTGGTAATACTGGAAGACAGAGTGCTTTGGGCCACGGCCAAGACTCATAAAGTAGCTGTGTTCAAGAATCATCATACTTAACTAGGAGAATCAATAACACTATCTGGATTCTGAGTTCCTATAGAAGCCAATCATTCTGAATTTCAAGGGATAGAGTGAGATGCCAAAACTGTTCAGAGGCAAAAAGCTAAAAGCCCCGCTCATCTAATTAATACTGATCTTCAGAGATGTTTTTGGAATTCATTGCATATTCTCTTCTTTTTATCTTATTTGATTTTCAGTTGCTTGGGGACAAGCAACAATTTAAGTTTGGTGTTGTGATGAGCGGATAATTTATACGCTTTTTGGCATTGTTTTTAGGTAGTTTTTAGTAGGATCTAGCTACTTTTAGGGATGTTTTCATTAGTTTTTATGCAAAATTCACATTTCTGGACTTTACTATGAGTTTGTGTATTTTTCTGTGATTTCAGGTATTTTCTGGCTGAAATTGAGGGAACTGAGCAAAAATCTGATTCAAGCTGACAAAGGACTGCTGATGCTGTTGGATTCTGACCTCCCTGCACTCGAAATGGATTTTCTAGAGCTACAGAACTTCAAATGGCGCGCTCTCAATGGCATTGGAAATTAGACATCCAGAGCTTTCCAGCAATATATAATGGTCCATACTTTGTTCGAGCTTAGACAACGTAAACTGGCGTTCAACACCAGTTCCATGCTGCATTCTGGAGTAAAACGCCAGAAACACGTCACAAACCAGAGTTAAACGCCAAAAACACATTACAACTTGGCGTTTAACTCCAAAAGAAGCCTCTGCACGTGTAAAGCTCAAGCTCAGCCCAAGCACACACCAAAGTGGGCCCCGGAAGTGGATTTCTGCACTTAGACTTATTTCTGTAAACCCTAGTAAGTAGTCTAGTATAAATAGGACATTTTACTATTGTATTAGACGTCTTTTGATTGATCTTTGGTCAGCCTTTGACCAGGTCCTTTTCCCTTATTTTCGATTTCATATCACACTTTGGGGGCAGGCCATTCGGCCATGCCTGGACCATCACTTATGTATTTTCAACGATGGAGTTTCTACACACCTGATGAGCGGATAATTTATACGCTTTTTGGCATTGTTTTTAGGTAATTTTTAGTAAGTTCAAGCTACTTTTAGGGATGCTTTCATTAGTTTTTATGTTAAATTCACATTTCTAGACTTTACTATGAGTTTGTGTATTTTTCTGTGATTTCAGGTAATTTCTGGCTGAAATTGAGGGATTTGAGCAAAACTCTGAAAGAGGTTGACAAAAGGACTGCTGATGTTGTTGGAATCTGACCTCCCTGCACTCAAAATGGATTTTCTGGAGCGACAGAACTCCAAATGGCGCTCTCTCAACGGCGTTTGAAATTAGACATCCAGAGCTTTCCAGCAATATATAATAGTCCATACTTTATTCGGAAATTGACGACGTAACTTGGCGTTGAACGCCAAGTACATGCTGCTGTCTGGAGTTAAACGCCAGAAAAACGTCATGATCTGGAGTTGAACGCCCAAAACACGTTATAACTTGGAGTTCAACTCCAAGAGAAGCCTCAGCTCGTGGATAGATCAAGCTCAGCCCAAGCATACACCAAGTAGGCCCCGGAAGTGGATTTGTGCATCAATTACTTACTCATGTAAACCCTAGTAGCTAGTCTAGTATAAATAGGAAAGTTACTATTGTATTAGACATCTTTGGTCTCAGTTTTATTTTATCTTTCATCTAAGGAGACTATTGATCACATTCAGGGGGCTGGCCATTCGGCCATGCCTGAACCTTTCACTTATGTATTTTCAACAGTGGAGTTTCTGCACACCATAGATTAAGGCTGTGGAGCTCTGCTGTACCTCAAGTTTCAATACAATTACTATTACTTTTTATTCAATTCTCTTTTATTCTTATTCCAAGATATACGTTGCACAACACTTTGATGAATGTGATGATCCGTGACACTCATCATCATTCTCACCTATGAACGCGCGTGATTGACAACCACTTCCGTTCTACCTTAGGCCGGGCGCATATCTCTTAGATTCCCCAACAGAATCTTCGTGGTATAAGCTAGATAGATGGCGGCATTCATGGGGATCCAGAAAGTCTAACCTTGTCTGTGGTATTCTGAGTAGGATCCTGAGAATCCGGAAAGTCTAACCTTGTCTGTGGTATTCCGAGTAGGATTCCGGTATTGAATGACTGTGACGAGCTTCAAACTCCTGAAGGCTGGGCGTTAGTGACAGACGCAAAAGAATCAATGGATTCTATTCCAACCTGATTGAGAATCGACAGATGATTAGCCGTGCTGTGACAGAGCATTTGGACCATTTTCACTGAGAGGATGGAATGTAGCTATCAACCAAGGGTGATGCCTCCAGACGATTAGCCGTGCAGTGACAGCGCATAGGACCATTTTCCCGAGAGGATTGAAAGTAGCCATTGATGATGGTGATGCCCTACATACAGCTTGCCATGGAAAGGAGTAAGAAGGATTGGAAGAACGAGTAGTGAAGTAGAGTTTCAAGAGGAGCACAGCATCTCCATGCAATTATCTGAAACTCCCACTATTGATTTACATGAGTAATTCTATCCCTTTTTATTTTCTATTTTATTATTAATTTTCGAAACCATTAAACCATTTTAATCTGCCTAACTGAGATTTACAAGGTGACCATAGCTTGCTTCATACCAACAATCTCTGTGGGATCGACCCTTACTCACGTAAGGTATTACTTGGATGACCCAGTACACTTGCTGGTTAAGTTGAACGGAGTTGTGATCTCACGTGCCAATTTCAAATTCCATAAAAGTACAAGGAGTACAACTTTAAGAATCACAATTTCGTCCACCAAGTTTTTGGCGCCGTTGCCGGGGATTGTTCGAGTGTGGACAACTGACGGTTCATCTTGTTGCTCAGATTAGGTAATTTTCTTTTCAAAAATCTTTTTCAAAATTTTTCTTTTATTTTTCATTTTTCCAAGCTATATTTTCGAAAAAAAAAATTTAATAAAAATCCAAAAAAATTAATAAATCATAAAAAACCAAAAATATTTTGTGTTTCTTGTTTGAGTCTTGAGTCAATTTTTAAGTTTAGTGTCAATTGCATGCTTTTAAAAATTTTTCTTTCATTTTTCGAAAATTCCATGCATTCATAGTGTTCTTCATGATCTTCAAGTTGTTCTTGATAAGTCTTCTTGTTTGATCTTGATGTTTTCTTGTTTTGTGTCTTTTCTTGTTTTTCAAGTGCATCTTTGCATTCATATTTTCCAAGCATTAAAAATTTCTAAGTTTGGTGTCTTGCATGTTTTCTTTGCATCAAAAATTTTTCAAAATTATGTTCTTGATGTTCATCATGATCTTCAAAGTGTTCTTGGTGTTCATCTTGACATTCATAGCATTCTTGCATGCATTCATTGTTTTGATCTAAAAATTTCATGCATTGAGTATTTTTGTTGTTTTTCTCCCTCATAATTAAAAATTTAAAAATCAAAAAAATATCTTTTCCTTATTTCCCTCCAAATTTTTGAAATTTTGGGTTGACTTGGTCAAAAATTTTTAAAATTAGTTGTTTCTAACAAGTCAAGTCAAAATTTCAATTTTAAAAATCTTATCTTTTCAAAATCTTTTTCAAAAATCATATCTTTTCCATTTTTTTTCTATTTTTCGAAAAATTCAAAAATCCTTTTCAAATTATTTTCAAAATCTTTTTCTTATCTTTATATCAAATTTTCAAAAATATGCTAACAATTAATGTGATTGATTCAAAAATTTGAAGTTTGTTACTTTCTTGTTAAGAAAGGTTCAATCTTTAAGTTCTAGAATCTTATCTTGTAGTTTCTTGTTAGTAAAGTAAGTAATTTTAAATTTTAAAATTAAATCTTTTTTAAAAAAAATATCTTATTTAACTTCTTATCTTCTTATCTTTTTCAAATTTGATTTCAAATCTTTTTCAATCAACTAACTAACTTTTTGTTTGTTTCTTATCTTTTTCAAAACCACCTAACTACTTTTCCCTCTTCAATTTTCGAAAATACCTCTTTCTTTTTCAAAAATTCTTTTTAATTAATTAATTGTTTTAAATTTTAATTTTAATTACATTCTATCTCTAATTTTCGAAAATCACTAACCCTTTTTTAAAATTATTTTCGAATTCTCTTCCTCTTTTCTTATTCTATTTAATTATTTAATTACTAACACTTCTCTTCACCTCTCTTCATCCAAAAATCCGAATACATCCTTCTTCATTCTTCTCCCCTCTCTTCTTCTACTAACATAAAGGAATCTCTATACTGTGACATAGATGATTCCTCTTCCTTTTCTTGTTTTCTTCTCTTTCATATGAGCAAGAACAAGGAAAAAGGCACTCTTGTTGAAATTGATCCTGAACCTGAAAGGACTCAAAAAAAGAAACTAAGAGAAACTAAATTACAACAATCCAGAAACAACCTTTCAGAAATTTTCGAACAAGAGAAGGAGATGTCAGCCGAAAATAATAATAATGCAAGGAGAATGCTTGGTGACTTCACAAAGCCAACGTCCAAGTTTGATGGAAGAAGCATCTCCATTCCTGCCATTGGAGCCAACAACTTTGAGCTAAAACCTCAGCTAGTTGCATTAATGCAACAAAACTGCAAGTTTTATGGACTTCCATCTGAAGATCCCTATCAGTTTTTAACTGAGTTCTTGCAGATCTGTGAGACTGTAAAGACGAATGGAGTTGATCCTGAAGTCTACAGACTCATGCTTTTCCCCTTTGCTGTAAGAGACAGAGCTAGAATATGGTTGGATTCACAACCCAAGGATAGCCTGGACTCCTGGGATAAGCTGGTCACTGCCTTCTTGGATAAATTCTTTCCTCCTCAAAAGCTGAGCAAGCTGAGAGTGGATGTTCAAACCTTCAAACAAAAAGATGGTGAATCCCTCTATGAAGCTTGAGAAAGATACAAGCAGCTGACCAAAAGATGTCCATCTGACATGTTTTCAGAATGGACCATATTAGATATATTCTATTATGGTCTATCTGAATTTTCGAAAATGTCATTGGACCATTCTGCAGGTGGATCTATTCACCTAAAGAAAACCCCTGAAGAGGCTCAAGAACTCATTGACATGGTTGCAAACAACCAATTCATGTACACTTCTGAGAGGAATTCCGTGAATAATGGGATACCTCAGAAGAAATGAGTTCTTGAAATTGATGCTCTGAATGCCATATTGGCTCAGAACAAAGTGTTGACTCAACAGGTCAACATGATCTCTCAAAATCTGAATGGATGGCAACATGCATCCAACAGTGCTAGAGAGGCAGCTTCTGAAGAAGCTTATGATCCTGAGAACCCTGCCATGGCAGAGGTTAATTACATGGGTGAACCTTATGGAAACACCTATAACTCATCATGGAGAAATCATCCAAATTTCTCATGGAAGGATCAACAGAAGCCTCAACAAGGCTTTAACAATGGTGGACGCAATAGGCTGAGCAATTGCAAGCCATATCCATCATCTTCTCAGCAACAGACAGAGAATTCTGAACAAAACACTTCTAATTTAGCCAATATAGTCTCTGATCTGTCAAAGGCCACTTTCAGTTTCATGAATGAAACAAGATCCTCCATTAGAAATTTGGAGGCACAAGTGGGCCAGCTGAGTAAGAAAGTCATTGAAACTCCTCCCAGTATTCTCCCAAGCAATACAGAGAGAATCCAAAGGAGAGTGCAAAGCCA